>NC_141896.1:38772377-38927377 GCF_030686135.1 Camelina sativa
ATAAGTTTGACAAAATCATATAGTCGATAAGATACAAACCAAAGCTTATAAATTATTTATTGACTTACCACATCTTTTGGTTTAAAGGATGGTGGTGTGGCTTGTGTCGAAGTTGATGCTATAGTCGATAGTATCTCCTTCACTTCTGATACATCCTCCTCCATCTTCTTCAATCGCTGGCCTATTTCTTCCTTAAAAGGCTTGAAAGAAGCTTCAAACATACCTTTAATGAATGATTTCATTTCTTCATCAAAACCATGAGTGAATGACGTTGCGGCTCGCTGACATAGGAATTGCATTTTTCGACTCTCTGCACCATGATCAATCTGCTTTGTCTTTCTCTTCTTCGTGCTTGATGCTCCCACATCTACATCTGGCTTCTTCTCGCTACTCTCCAACCCAGACAATTGATTGTCTCCATCACTTTCCTTTTCAACATGATCATCTTCGTTTACAACCTCCTCTATCTTCTCTTCTTCAACATCATTACTTTCAACATGACCCCACTCATGGTCTCTAAAATCGTAACCAGATTGCACCAAATGGTTTACGTTTTTGACTCCCACATCATCAATCTCATCACGCCTAAAAAACTCTATATCATCGATTATGTCAAAATTTCCTGACCTCGAGATGTATGGATAGACGATATCCTACCAAAAACACATACATAAAAATTTTGGTTAAGCAATAGTAAAAAAACAGAACCATAATCAGACCATGACAATTAAAGAAGAACAAAGAAAATAAATTACTAACCTTTGGTCCAATAATGTCTTGATAAGACACTTTTGCAGCTCCCTTCCAGTTAGAACATCTAGCACCGTTTGTGAATTCCTTGTTGATCTTTTCTCCCAACAATTCTCCAATCACTGAAATTGCTTCCATAACCCATACTTGAAGTGCAAAGGAGAAGCCATTAAGAATATAATTGTTGGTCTTCTTCAGCTCCTTTCTTGTGTCCATGATCGAGGTCACAAGGTAGTCAAAAGAATGTAAACCCCAAGGATAAGCTCTCAACTTATCAAGATCCATCACCAACTTGATGTATGAGAGAGGGATCTTTTTCTTCTCGTCCTTAGCCATTACCAAACCAGCTATGACGCACACATATACAAATCTTAGCTTGTCTTCAGGTTCCACTTGTGAACTTCTAGTAGGTGCACATCCATCAGCCTTTTAATGGTAATCTCCCCATCTCTCTTCAATAATCTAGCCCAAAAACCTTTGTCCTTCTTCCAACTGTCTTCATTCCAAGATTTCAAATCTAACTTGAAATCATCCTTGCATTTGAGTCCAGTGACTGCATAATATTCTTGCAGCGAAAATCTCAGCGGCTTCCTTCTAAACACAAACCAAAGCTCATGTTTCTTATCTGTGATCAACTGCCGAGACATAATGCTGTGTATCAAACGCGCAGAGTACCCTAACCCATTCTCGTAGATGGCAAACAAATTTGCAAACACTGGATCACTCTTCACTTTCTCATACTCTGTTGGCAAAGCATCCTTGATTCTTGTCAAGATAGACATTCTGCAGCTATTATTTATCTGCTTCACTTGTGGTTCATCACCGTATTTGAAAATGCGTTTAGGATACTCCTTTTCAACGCCTGAACAATAGATTAAGAAAAATTAAATCAAACACAAGATTAACAGTTGTTAAGTATAGCTCGCATGACAAGAATCACAATAATCAAGAATCACAATTACCATGAGTTAATTTATTATTTCAAAATATATGAAAGTACCTCCGTTTATCATTCCGATTGATCCTGATTTTTCATCCATGTAGAAGCTAACTAAATCGAAGTGCACCTGACAAGTCAAATAAAAACTTATTACAATCAAAGAACCAAGAAACCAAAGAACAAAGAAACCAAAGAACCAAGAAACTAAATCGAAGTGCACCTGACATGTCAAATAAACACAAACACATTTGTCTAATAATCATTCACAAAAAATGAAATTGACCCAAAAAAATTCAATTTATCTAACTAAATTGAGATTTCTAAAGCTTAAAAAATCAAAATGTCTTTTAAAATTCAGGAATTTGTTTACCCGATTTGGTAAAATTAAGAAATTGACCCATTAAACATTCACACTTTTCACTGGAAGTTATCGACTAAAGATCAAACATGGAGGAAGAAGTAATGTTAAATCAAGAGCATAAAGTTTTAGTTTGATCAAATAAAAGATCGGATCAAATTTCTCTCTCAGGCGGCATTCCCGAAGCACTCGTCTTTTTAGCTTGCTCCGACGTCGGCGTAGCCATGGCTCGCCGACGTCGGAATCTTCCTCTTGTGTGTTTCCTCCCCGTTCTTTGCTTTGTAGATCTCGCGCTGTTTAAGGACAGAACCTCCTTCTCTTTTTCGTGCTTTGCTCAGGGATGGCAGAGACGGTTCACCAGAATTGTTTTTGGGGTCTCTTTGTTTGTCTCCGTTGCTGTTCTTTTGTCGGTGTTTCTCAGAAGTTCGTGTTGTCATCTGCGACTCCTTTCTCCTATGAGCTATTGGTCTCGCAACCTCCCGCCGTCGTGCTGTGTGGATTCTCCTTCGAAGGTCAAGGCACTTAGACCGGATCCTGCTATTTCGCGGGGAAACTTCTCCTCCGTCAACCGCCGCTACGGTGCTCCGTTGTTAGATCTGAAGGTCATGGCTGCTTCTCGTGGATACTTCTCCGCCGTCAACCGCCGCCATGGTGTTCCGCTGTTCGATCTAGGGTTTTCTTTCCTGAAGCAGTGGTTGCTTTCTTGTTGGGCCAGGCCCATGAAGTCGTCTCTATGGATTGGTTCTATTTCCTTCTTGGACCCTCCTATCATCAGGCCCATTTGGATTCTTTATTTGGTATGGCCTTTTAACCGTTGCGCTCATCTTCAAACTCGACGGTCCTCTGCCGGCTTATCCTTTGAGCTAGGTTCCATCGGACACTTCTCCGGTCGCTTCACCGGATACTCCTCCGGCTTGTCTATCAACTTCTCCCTTGGTATCGCCTTGCTCGCGTCTGAGGTAGGCCCTAATTTCTTCCAATCTAGATCCGCCTCTTCTGGCTCGGATTCCGCCCTTATCCGGCGAAGTTTGTTTATCGGATACTTCTCCGAACCCTCCCTGCTCGCGTCTGAAGCAGGTCTAGGATGTTTCCAGAAGAAAACAACCTCTTTTGGTTTGTTTTTCATTTTAACGTCACCATACATTGTGACTATCTCCGTTCCAGTTGATGACTCTGTGTTGTTTGCGTACTCTATCTTGGATTTGATTCTGATAGGTTGCTTCATCACTTCTCCTGGTGCCATATCAAGCTCCCTACAGCTTGTGTCTCTATGTTTAATTCCTTCTTGCTCATGTACTTTTGCTGTTCACTTTTGCGACTCGGGTTTGTCCGAATTTGCCATATCATCTGTATCTTTCTGATTGAATTAAGAGTTTGGGTGCACAAAAAAAAAAAAAAAAAAAATCAAGAGCATTAAAAATCAACATGCAACTAAAATTGATACTTGTAAAACTAACGAAATCAATATGATAAAACTACAAAGATTTACAATACAATATGCTGAAAATTTTAATATGTTGTGAAGAGAAGCAAACGAAATTGAGCGATTAGTGGGAGGAAACTAAAAATTGATGATTCGCCCAGATGAGTAAAAACAAGGATAAAAACACACCTCCGTCGATGAATCGCGACCACAAGAGAACCCAGTCACCGCCGCTGTCGATATCACCGAAATTTGTTTTTTTTTTTGCGATTTCACCGAAGCTTTGCCCAGATATCAATATCCCCGAAGCTTTGCCCAGATGAGTAAAAACAAGGATAAAAACACACCTCCGTCGATGAATCGCGACCACAAGAGGAACCCAGTCACCGCCGCTGTCGATATCACCGAAGTTTTTTTTTTTTTTTTACGATTTCGTAAAACAAGAAAGAAGAGAAAGAAAAAGGGTTTGGGTAAATCACGATTTCGTGAACTCTATTTTACAATTAGAGGTTTAGGATTTTGTTTTGTTTTCTGATTATTTTAGGAAATAAATTTAACTATTAATTATCCCTTAATTATATATTAACTTTATATATTTTTTCTTTTTTAAGTTTTTTATAAATTGAGGGCAAAACTGGATTTTGATTATTATAAAACCTATATGACCAAACCTAAAAAAACCAAGTGTATATGGACATTTTTCAAAAAAAATGTCCTTTATCTCCAATTTTCCCTTTTTTTTCTTATACATAGATTTGCGATGTGTCACAACTACACAAACTATAAACCGTCAAATATCAACGTATAAAATATAACTAACCACATTACATTTTAATATTGAGAATTAACACTTTTTATAACAAAGGAAACAGAGAGAAAACAAAAGATTTGCATTGTAACAGTGGCGAGGAGCCGTTGATGTAATTAGCGGCAAACTTTGTAAGGGTAAACAGTAAACTGCATACTTAGGCTTAAGACAACAGTTTGTAAGAAGAGCATAGGACCCATTATTGATTTTTGTAAAACTTTTTAATTTTGTTCTAAAATAGAAAATGAATAGTTTCAGACATTCAGTATAGGTTTACAAACTAAAACTTTGGCTTCTTCCCCTTATAAATATGAAGAAATTGGACGGTCACAACTAATTTGATTGAATAGTGGCAAGGAGCCGTTGATGTAATTAGCGGCTTAAGAGTTAAGACAACAGTTTGTAAGAGCATAGCTAGGCCCATTATTGACTTTTGTAAAAACTTTGTTATTTTGTTTTAAAATAGAAAATGAATAGTTTCAGACTTTCAGTATAGGCTTACAAACTAAAACTTTGGCTTCTTCCCCTAATATATTAAGAAATTGGACGGTCACAACTAATTTGATTGAATAGCCAATAAGACGACACGACACGCTCTATTTTGCAATATATAGATATTACGACAAACAGAATACATGTTAGAAGTTCCAACAGATTAGATCCATAAATAGGTAAAAGAATACTTTATCATAGATAAATAAAAAAGGTAAAAGAAATTATTTACTTTCTGGGATATCGTTTTGTCAAGCTAATTAAACTTTTAAGACAAAAACTTTTATATACCTTGTAAGTTCTAACAACCATAAACAATCAAGATTTTGTGCTAAGTATGGCTGCTTATAGACAACATTCACACAGCCATTCCTTTTGGACTACGGGACCTTCAAATTAGACAGATAATAAACCCTTTATTAAAAACAAAGCTATGTGAGAAAGTAAAACTAAAAGTCAAAAACATAATCTCTTAGTCATTTGTTTAACAATTCCTACGTTAAAAGTAGAATAATTTAACCTTTTTTGCATGGCGACGCACGGTCTTGTTGTAGTAAAGTTTTTAAAATGTAAACTTTGTTACAAAAGCTTTAATAATTAATTAATGAATGTTAATCAGAAACAGCGGAAACCGAACGTGGAAACTTCTGGGTAGGAACGTGTAAGATAAGCACTTCCATAACATTTAGTAAAATATGGCTTAGAAGATATAAGATGTGAACGAAAGCACTCAAAAAGCGGTTTTCAATACCATTTTGTCAAAACCACACTAAAGTTACCAATCACACAAAAAATTAATAATAACAATGATTTACGGTTTTGTCCAAAGGTTTATGTCTTGGACCGCTTTTACATTTACCTATGGTTATTATCCAGCGGTTTTGATGTAGAAAATACTACACTATCTTTTAACTATTTTTTATATCTATCTTAACATTTTTTAAGTATATTTTTGTGCTATCTTCTCTTATCTTTGTATCCAAACAAGTTTCAATTCATAATAACAATGATTTACGGTTTTGTCCAAAGGTTTATGTCTTGGACCGCTTTTACATTTACCTATGATTATTATTAAGCGGTTTTGACGTAGAAAATACTACACTATCTTTTAAATATTTTTTATATCTATCTTAACATTTTTTAAGTACATTTTTGTGTCATCCTCTCTTATTTCAATTAAATTCTCTACAATCCTTACAATCAAACACAATCATTTCCTTATTTGATAATATTAATTTCCTAAAATCTATCTACCTAATTTAAAGCAATATTTTATATTAAAATATAATTCTCCTTTCACTTTTATTTAATCTTATATTTAATTATTTGAATTACTATTTTAATACATAAAGTTAATTAAATTTTAGTTTTTTTCAGCATATGATGTGATTTGAATTTTTATAAACGAATATATTTTAAAAAAAAATTTAGGATTTTTGTAACCAAACAAGTATTTCCAGATATATATTATTTTACATTTGAGTTATTTTAATATATAATGAATATTTACAATTAAAAGTTAAAATAACACGCAATAAAATTATATGGTGCAAATGATTTGGATCAATATGAATATAAATTAAATTATCATTAATTTGGTGTTACACATATAATTTATCATTTCATTATTTTGCTAACATTATCAATATTAGATATATTAAATTGAGTAATTTATGATAATGTAGAGAACAAATTATTTTACGGTAAACTGTGGGTTAAATCCTATAATTAACAGTAAAATATAAATATATAATATTACACTAAACAAAACTAATACATAAATATAACTTAAATTTTGATCTATTTGTTATAAATATTTGAATTGATTTCTTCATAATACACGGCGTTATTAATTTATTAAAAACAAAAAAATGGATCCGTGGTGTACCACAGGGTAAATCCTAATTGATATATAAAAGCAAAAACATGCATTACTGTAAATACCTTTGTCTTCTCTCTAATAAGTTATGTATAACAAATTAAATAAAAATTAATTCAAATATGTAGGAAATAACTACAAAATTTTAATAATTTAAAAATAATAATTTTTATCAAATAAAATCATGGAAAATATGTTGGATAAATAATTTAATGAATTAAAAGTATAAAGGTTAATGTAAATGATTATATATTATAAATAACAAAATAAATAATAATGATAAATTACAAATAATAATAAATTCACATATGTTATAAATAGCACAATGTTAATAAATTGTAAATAATGTTTTTAGTTTTGCATAAAATATATCTACATAATAGTTTAGAATAATTTTTTGTATTTAAGGTTTGAAATATTTTTTTATTAAGACAAAAAAAATAATAATTTACAATTATATTAGTTATTTATTATTTTGTACCACTTATTCTAAAACTGCAATTTTGTTTTCACCAATCAAATATTATTCTGTACCGCTTATTTTGTACTAACTGCACTTGTCCCGCAAATATATTTCTCTCGCACGTACCGCAGTTAAACCGTACTGCACTGTAATACCGCTTTTTCCGCACGACCAAAACCGCGATTAATATATTAGATTTTAAAATGTATTGGATTTAAATCTATAGTATAAAATATAAATAAAGTATGATGTGTTTATTATATAGTTAAATTTCGTAGATCTTGCTGTGTTAGTCACTATTTATTCAAATACATATGTAGAATCTGTAAGATAAGTAAAATCTGAGTTCATCAAATATTTAAGGTAATAATAAAAAATTAAGATAATATATATTTCTTTTTAATTTGAAATACAAATGAAGATTAGAAAGCAATCAGTTCACCCCACACAAATTGCTCATTTCCGACGGCTAGTATCACAAATACATTTATTTCGATTGTTTTTTCTCACTTTTTTTTTTTGGTAGAATCACGTTTTTATTTCTGACATATGAGATTTTTTTTTTTGGGAGAAAATGAGATATTTAATTTATATATATGAACACTAAAAGCTTTTTCACAACTATTTCTCCCAACTCCCTCTAATCTCTTTTAATATTCTCTCTCTCTCTCTCTCAATCGTCTACTCTAGTCTCGTGTCTTATCTGTTTGGTGTTTTCCTCAGAAAAAATACTCGAGAAGATGGGTTTCAACTTCTCGACAGAGAAAGTTGTGTATGCTCTTCTTCTCATCTTCATTTGCTTATTGGAAAATTTTGGATCATCAAATGCTCAACTTTTGCTAGAAGAAGAAGGTGCGTCTCAATCTTTTGTGTAATCTACACACACATTGTCATATAAATTCCTTTCAATCTTTCAATTCTTGTTCTTGAGACAAAAAAAAAAAAGAAAAACCCTAACTAGATTGTGAATTCAAGAATTCCACAAGAGAATTAAAAAAGGTTATCCATTTATTAGCTTTTGGTATAAGCTTAAAATTTTCTAAAGTCACATTTTTTGAAGAAACGAACAAGAATTTATGTGTTTATAGATTACAGATTCTGTAGTATAAAATATAAATACAATATGATGTGTTTATTATATAGTTAAATTTCGTAGATCTTGGTATAAGCTTAAAATTTTCTAAAGTCACATTTTTTGTCATATTTGACAAATAAAAAGCTAGAACATATTGGATTTATAGAATTTCGTGGACCTACTATCTCGATAGTTGTACGATGCAAAAGCTTTAAAATTAGGTACACATAATATTTAGTTGACTAAACGAACACACACGGTTTTCGTTTTTTTCATGTATAAACATTTTAACTTCATTTGCATCTCAATTTCTGAATCATTAAAATAATGAAACCAATGGGATCATGATTCCCATTTTATTATAATACCTACTATATATTTTCTATTGAATCAACTTGTAAATGAGTGATTTATTGTAAGAATTCTTTATTTTTTTCTAATATATGATAATATATAATTTTTCTCAAAGAAGTGTTAAGTAAACGAATAAATCTCTTTCAATATGTGCAGTTGAGTCAATAACAAAGACGTTTAGATTGAGATATTTTTTAGTAGTTGTTTAAATCTCTCATTCTTAATTCATTAATTGGACTTTCCTGATTTATACAAAGTTTGACCATTTTTGAGCAGTTCACACATTGAGAACGATCTTTAGAAAGCTTCAAAACCAAACAGTGAACATCGAGAGGACTTCTTGTTCCGACGGAAAATGGAACTTTGTTGTCAGCTCATCCCCCAACCCACCGACCAGTAACATCACCTGCGACTGTACTTTCAACTCCAGCACAATCTGTCGTGTCACAAACATGTAAGTATATATATATGACTATTTCTCATCTCCTTAAACTTTCCAAGCAAGAAACAGAGTTAGGGTTCTTAAACAAAAACTTTCTCTCTTCTTGATTGTCATCAACAGAAAGCTTAGGAGTTTAAGCTTGCCCGGAATTTTCCCGCATGAGTTCGGAAACCTCACGAGTCTTCGAGAGATGTAAGCACATTTTTTTCTTTTCTCATTGTTTCTTGATTCTTCGCAAAATGTCCAAGACTTGGAACTCAAGCAGTCTTTGTTTTGTGTTTTTTCCTTTCGTTTTTTCATACAGAGACCTTACTCGGAACTTTCTCAATGGAACGATACCTGCTACATTGTCTAAAATTCCGCTTGAAATATTGTAACCATTCTCTGCAATACATATTTTTACTTTTTTTTTTTTTTTTTTTGGTAAAAATATTTTTACTTCTTCTTGTGATGATAATAAAGTTGTACTGATTCTTGCGTTTTTGTTTACTAATAGGAATGTACCCGGAAACCGTCTCTCTGGACCATTTCCTCCTCAGCTCGGAGAGATAACTACACTTACTGAATTGTAATGTTACACATCTAATCTTGTTTTCTTTAAACCAGAATTGACTAGATTCTAATATGTAAGAAGCATATTGCAGGAATTTGGAAAGTAATAGTTTAACAGGATCACTTCCTTCAAACCTAGGGAACTTAAGAAGCTTGAAAAGATTGTAAGATCCTTTATCATATACTTTGTTTTTTCTTTTTCATTGTTAATTATTTCAGTTTTACTTAGTGATTTGTTGTATTTATAATTACAGGCTTCTCTCTGCAAACAACTTCACAGGTCCACTCCCTGAGTCCTTGAGCAATCTCAAGAACTTGACTGATTTGTAAGTAGAAAAAGATACATGGAGATTTCAGAAATCTTGATTCTTTGGAATGATTCTAAAAGCTTCATATGTTTCTTGCAGTCGGATTGATGGAAACTCTCTATCTGGCAAGATACCTGATTTCATCGGAAACTGGACTCTGCTCCATAGGCTGTGAGTAACCGTCATTTCTCTGATTACTTCTTCTAAAGAAAATTGTAAAATTTATAGTGACTAAACTGTTCAATCTGCAGAGACCTTCAAGGCACATCATTGGAAGGTCCAATTCCAACTTCAATATCAAACTTGAAGAACTTGCTTGAATTGTAAGTAAGCAAAGATTCTAAAAATACCTTTTTTGCATGCTCTCTTCAAAGATTTTGAGCTTAATAAAGCTCTCTTTTCATCAGGAGGATAACCGATTTGCGTGGACCGGCCTCTTCATTTCCAGACCTGCAAAATATAACGAATATGGAACGATTGTAAGTTTAACTTTGACTCAAGTTATATACATACTCATGTTCATCAAACAATACTTAACATTCTACAAACTTCATCAGGGCACTAAGAAATTGTTTGATAAGGGGACCTATTCCAGAGTACATTGGTACCTCCTTTAGTATGCTGAAGTTACTGTAAGTCGAACTATAGATTAGAGAGGCTAATTATTTGATCCAAGATCTTACATTAAAGTATGTGTGTATGCAGAGATTTAAGCTCAAACATGCTAACCGGTGTAATTCCAGACACATTTCGGAATCTTGACGCATTTAACTTTATGTAAGTTTCCAATTATCAACATAATATAGATGATATAAATATTACTTCTTAAACTGGTTGCTAATTACTTTGCTGCTTTAGGTATCTGAATAATAACTCATTGACTGGTCCAGTTCCTCAGTTCATTCTGGATAGTAAACAAAACATGTAAGCAAACTAACTAACTACCCCCAACGTTTTATATTATCTGCCCTTCCCCGGTCATTAATTTCTTGATCTGTTTTCAGCGATTTGTCTAACAACAAGTTCACGCAGCCAGCTGCTTTAAGCTGTAATCAGCTTGATGTGTAAGCACTGTTGTTGTTTCATATCCGTGTTTTTTCAACTTAACTTTGTCTATATGTTTCTCTAATCAGCTTTATTGGCTAAACACATTCAGGAACTTGATCTCCAGCTACCAGTCAGTAACCGATAACTCGTGAGTCTCCTTTTCCTCCCTCTTATCAGTTCATAGAACTCAAAAACCAAAGATACTTACATAAAAAAAAAACAACTCTACTTGTGTAGTACTCAATGGTGCTTGAGAGAAGATCTTCCATGTCCAGGAGATGCAGAACGTGAGTGTACATTTTTAAAGATTCAAACTTATATAGAAAGAAACCCTAAACCATTTACATTTTTGTTCTCGGGTTTCCGCAGAGTATTCTCTGTTCATTAATTGTGGAGGAAAAAAACTCAAGATTGGAAATGACACGTATGCGGAAGACTTGAACAGTAGAGGAAAATCAACATTCTCTTATGTCTCTGAAAGATGGGGATACAGTAGTTCTGGAGCTTGGTTAGGCAATGACAAGGCCACTTACATAGCAACTGACACATTTAACTTGATCAATAAATCAACTCCAGAGTATTACAAAACAGCACGTCTCTCTCCACAGTCACTCAAGTACTATGGACTGTGCATGAAAAGAGGAAGTTACAAAGTGCAGCTCCATTTTGCAGAGATAATGTTCTCAAATGACCGAACTTTTAATAGCTTAGGGCGGCGAGTATTCGACATTTATGTCCAAGTGAGTTTTTCCAAAACGAATAAAGAAAACCCTTTTCCAAACAAAGTTTCAGTTTCTTGGATCAGAGTTCAAAGTGAGATTCTCTTATGCAGGGGAATTTGTTGGAGAGGGACTTTAACATAGCAGATAAAGCAGGTGGAGTTGGTAAACCTTTCGTACGAAAAATTGATGATGTTCAGGTGAATGGAAGTACGCTGGAGATTCATCTGCAGTGGACAGGAAAAGGCACAAACATGATACCAACAAGACCTGTTTACGGGCCTCTCATATCCGCCATAACGATTACACCAAGTGAGTTTTCTATCCAATTTTTCTCAACTGTTTGAAATATCTTTAGAGTGAGTAAGTGAGTGAATGTTCTCTCTATTCTATATTGCCTGTTCTTGTAGATTTCAAGGTTGCCGGGAAAGAATTGTCCAATGGAGCAGTTGCAGGGAAAGGATTGTCCAATGGAGCAGTTGCAGGCATTGTAATTGCAGCATGTGCGGTTTTCGGGTTGCTGGTACTTCTAGTGCTCTGGATTACAGGTTACTTAGGTGGAAAAAAAGAAGTGGATGAAAATGGTATGAAAGAAAACAATTTTCCTATGTTTCAAGAAATACTCTTGTCGTTTTCTAGATTCTGATTGTTTCTTTCAAATCTTACTTCTTTGTTATATTAGTGGAGCTTCGAGGACTTGATTTGCAGACAGGATCGTTCACATTGAAACAAATCAAACGTGCAACTAATAACTTTGATCCAGAAAACAAGATTGGTGAAGGAGGATTTGGACCGGTTTATAAGGTGATGCATGATTGCTTTGGTTTTACATCTTCACAAGTTCTTTTGAGTACTAATCGGTTTTGGTTATTAGGGTGTGCTTGCTGATGGAATGACCATAGCGGTGAAGCAGCATTCATCAAAATCTAAGCAAGGAAACAGAGAATTTGTGACTGAGATCGGAATGATCTCTGCGTTGCAACACCTAAACCTTGTGAAACTATATGGTTGTTGCATTGAGGGGAAAGAGCTTTTGCTTGTGTATGAGTACTTAGAGAACAACAGTCTCGCTCGCGCACTCTTTGGTTTGTTTTCTTGTCCATCTGAGAAAGATAGTTTTAGGTTATTGATCTTTAAGCTAAAGTCTCTTGTGGGTTATATTTTAACAGGCACAGAAAATCAGAGACTTCACTTGGATTGGTCAACAAGGAAGAAGATATGCTTAGGGATTGCGAAAGGATTGTATTATCTACACGAGGAATCAAGGCTGAAGATTGTTCATAGAGACATAAAAGCCACGAATGTGCTTCTTGATCTGTCTCTAAATGCTAAGATCTCTGATTTTGGTCTGGCTAAACTCGACGAGGAAGAGAATACACATATCAGTACAAGGATTGCAGGAACAGTGTGAGTATTCATTACTTATCATTTCTAAAATTCATAGCGAGCGCTTAACACTTAGCAAGAATATATATTTCATCCATGCAGAGGTTACATGGCTCCAGAGTATGCAATGAGAGGTTACTTAACAGACAAGGCAGATGTTTACAGCTTCGGTGTTGTCTGCTTAGAGATTGTGAGTGGAAAGAGCAACACAAATTACAGACCAAAAGAAGAATTCGTTTACCTTCTTGATTGGGCATATGTCTTGCAAGAACAAGAGAGTCTTCTAGAACTCGTGGATCCTGATCTCGGTACAAGCTTTTCGAAGAAAGAAGCCAAGAGTATGTTGAACATAGCTTTACTCTGCACAAACCCATCTCCGACATTGAGACCACCAATGTCATCTGTTGTAAGAATGCTAGAAGGAAAAATCAAAGTCCAACAACCACCATTGGTGAAACGTGAAGTAGATCCAAGTGGTTCAGCTGCAATGAGGTTTAAGGCCTTTGAGGTTTTGTCACAAGACAGCGAGTCACAAGCCTCAACATTTGCGAGAAACAGAGAACAACACATAAGCCCCTCTTCGGTGGACGGTCCTTGGGTCGATTCTTCCTTCTCTGAGCCTACCCAACTACAAGAAGAAGAAGAAGGACGTTCATCGTCTTCCTCGAGGAAACTTTTAGATGAACTTACCGATGTAAAGATTGAGTAATGAATTGTGAATCATTAAGATTCTTTTAGTTAATTTACAGACACAACAGTATTAACCAACTTATTACTGATATACAGTACACATCAATCAAATTTTATAACAAACAACTGAAAATTTTCAGAAAAAAAAACAAAATAAAGTTCAAATGCGTACTGTAAAATAAAATTGTAAGAAAAGTATAATTGCTTTTAAGACACAGATTTTGGAATTAGCTTTTTAAAATCGCTTTACCAAAAATAAAAAATCTAATTTATATAAATAAAAAAATTTGAAAGAAATTATCTCTCTAATTCCAAAGATAATCCTCATACATCATCATCTGTTTGTATCCACGAAAGAGAGAGTGTGAAAGTCAATCCACCACTTGGACGCATCAATTTGGTTTACTAATGAAAGTGCGAAGGCCAGCCTTGTAACCACCATCCATCTCTAACATGGCATGTAGCTCTCACCTCAAGGCCTATATCAATTTCCATGATAATTGTTCCATTAAAATAGTGTGTGTTTTAACTAAAACATTATATATTCTAATTTCTAAAAGAGAGGAAATATTTAGTTGTGTTGTGTTTGCGAAAAAAAATTACAAAATCAAATATTAACCAGGAAAAATCACAGAATTTATGACACCTTAATTATTAATATGACACCTTAATTATTAATGATTTAAAAAACATAAACGAAGACTAGAAAGAAGTCAATGAAGCCCAAATAAAGTATTCATCCCCGGTGGCTAGATATTAAAAAAGTACATTATATTTATGAGATTTTGTTATTAATATGTATATATTTTATTTAAGTGAACACTAAAAAGCTTATACACTTCTTTCTGCTTCTTCTTCTTCTTTATCTCTCTCTTTGAGAATTGAGTTTGGTTTTTCCAAGGGAAAAAAAAAAAACGAGAGGATGATGGGTTTCTTTTACTCGGCCGAGAAAGTTATGTATGCCCTTCTTCTCATCTTCATCATCTACTTGGATTTTTACGGATCAAATGCTCAACTTTTGCCAGAAGATGAAGGTGCCTTATCTTCACTCTTTTTTTAATATTTACATTTCAATTAGATCTCTTCAATTTCAATATAAAGTTATCCTTTTCTCAAATTATCCGATTCAAATTTTTTTTGTTTAATGAAGAAAAAGTAATTGGATGCTTGCTTTTAGTGGAAAAAAACTCAATTGATAGAAAGTTATCTTTTTCAAGTTACCGACTAAACTCTGTAATTTGGTGCACCTAAAAAAAAAAATCAACTAAACTATATTGTTTTTGTTAATCCTTTACCAGAAAAAGAAATTATATTATTGTCGGTCTTTAATAAAAAAAAGTTATACTTTTGCTCTTGATGATATTGGTCGTCAATGAATTTATTGAATGGTATTGGTCGTCATGAATCATGGATTATCAGAAGATCCAAATAGAATTATATATATATGTAACTCAAAAAAAAAAAAAAAAAAAATCTTTTCTCCAACATGTGTATTATTAAAATAATAAATAAATAAATAAATATTTCTACTTTATGTGCAAGTTGCCTTAATGAAAGAGACGTTGAGAATCTGGAGGTTGAGATATTTTTAAACTACAGTATTTATCTCTTATTTCTGAACTTCAAATCTGACCGTCAAAAGTTTTGACCATTTTTGAGCAGTTCAAACATTGCGAGCGATCTTTACGAAGCTTCAAAACCAAACAGTGAACATCGAGAGGACTTCTTGTGCGGACGGAAACTGGAACTTTAATGTCAGCAAAGTAACCACCAGTAACATCACCTGCGACTGTACCCTCAACTCCAGTTCAGTCTGTCGTGTCACAAACATGTATGTGCCCCATTACAATAACTTCCATAACAAGAAACAGAGTTAGGGTTCTGAAAATACAATTTTTTTCTTTTCTTTTGTTTTTCATCAACAGACAGCTTAGAGGTTTCAATTTGCAAGGAATTATCCCACCAGAGTTCGGGAACCTCACACACCTTACAGAGATGTACGAACCGGGATCTTTGTTTCTTGGTTTTACTGTGTCAATGGATCATAGCAAAAACGTCTGAGGCTTGAGGATTACGCAATCTTTGTTAATCTGTGTTTTTTTCTTTTTTCTTACAGAGATCTTATGCTGAACTTTCTCAGTGGGACAATACCTACAACATTGTCTCGAATTCCACTTGAAATCTTGTAACCATTCTCTCTCCAATGCCTATATCTTTTTTTTTCCTTGTGATGATACGATAAAGTTGTACTGATTCTTGCGTTTTTTTTGTTTTCTGCAACTAAAACAGGTCTGTAACCGGAAACCGTCTCTCTGGACCGTTTCCTCCTCAACTCGGAGAGATTACTACACTTACTATAGTGTAATATTCCTATCTAAGTCTTGTATTCTTCAAACTTTGAATTGAAGAGACTCTAATAAGGCAAAAAAAACAACAACAACAAATTGCAGGAATTTCGAAACTAATTTATTCACAGGATCACTTCCTTCAAACTTAGGGAACTTAAGAAGCTTGAAAAGATTGTAAGATTTATCTTTTATTATACATTTTATTTTTTTCTTTATTATATATTGCTATTGTAGTTTTACTTAGTGATTGGTCTGTTTATAATTACAGGCTACTCTCTTCAAACAACATCACGGGTCCGATCCCTGAGTCCTTAAGCAATCTCAAGAATTTGACTGATTTGTAAGTATAAACAAACACAGTTGGATTTTTCAAAAATTTTGATTCTTTGGATTTGGTATGGTTCTAAAATTTTCATATGTTTCTTGCAGTCGGATTGATGGAAACTCTCTATCTGGAAAGATACCTGATTTTATTGGAAACTGGACTCAGCTCACTAGGCTGTGAGTGACCATCATTTTTCACCTTACTGTGAAACTTGTAGTAAGACTGAATTGTTAAATCTGCAGAGACTTCGAAGGCACATCAATGGAAGGTCCAATTCCAGCTTCAATATCAAACTTGAGGAACTTGACTGAATTGTAAGTAAGCAGAGAGTTTAACAATACCTTTTTTTGCATGCTTGTCATCAAAACTTTTGAGCTTAATAGAGAGCTTAATTTATCAGGAGGATAACTGATTTGCGTGGACCGGCCTCTTCTTTTCCAGACCTGCAAAATATGAAGAATATGCAACGATTGTAAGTTTTATTACAGTTTGACTCAACTCAAGTTACAAACTCTGTTTCATTTCATTAAACAAGATTTAAATTTCTGTGCTTATTAACTTCATCAGGGTACTAAGAAACTGTTTGATAAAGGGTTCTATTCCGGAATACATTGGTACTTCCTTGAGTAATCTGAAGTTACTGTAAGTCAAATTCTTTTGCTAGTGCTAGAGATTAAACGCTAATATTTTGATCCAAGACCTCACATTAAAGTATGTACATGTGCGTGTGTGCAGCGATTTAAGTTCAAACATGCTAACCGGTCTAATTTCAGACACATTTCGGAGTCTTGAGGCATTTAACTTTATGTATGTTTCCAGTTATCAAGATATAAAGATTATACAATCTTACTTCAAAGTTCAAAAACTGAATTCAGGGTTAATTACTTTGCTGCTTTAGGTATCTGAATAATAACTCATTGACTGGTCCAGTTCCTCAGTTCATTCTGGATAGTAAACAAAACATGTAAGCAAACTAACTAACTACCTCGAGGTTTTAAATTCGGAATACATCTGCGTTTAACGATTTCTTGATCTGTTTTCAGCGATTTATCTTACAACAATTTCACTAAGCCACCTACTGTAAGCTGTAATCAGCTTGATGTGTAAGCATTGTTGTTGTTTGATATACTTAATTTGTCAACTTAACTTTGTCTATATGCTTTTCTAATCAGCTTTATTGGTTTACATTTTCAGGAACTTGATCTCCAGCTACCCGTCAGCAACCGATAACTCGTGAGTCATCTTTTTACCCTTCTTTTTACTCGTAAAATCAAAGATATTTACAGAGAAATAATACCAACTTGTGTAGTGTTCAATGGTGCTTGAGGAAGGATCTTCCATGTCCTAGAGACGCAGAACGTAAGTGGAATATTCCAACTTTCACATCTACACCCTCAAGATTCGAACTTTTCTAGGGAAGAAAAAAACCTGAATAAGTTTCTCGCAGATTCTTCCTTGTTCATCAACTGTGGAGGAAACCAAGTCAAGGTTGGTAAAGACATGTATGTGGAAGACCTAAACAAGAGAGGAGCATCAACATTCTCTTCTGTCTCTGAAAGATGGGGATACAGTAGTTCTGGAGCTTGGTTAGGCAACGACAGTGCCCCCTACTTAGCATCTGACACATTTAACTTGATCAATAAATCAACTCCAGAGTATTACACAACAGCCCGTCTCGCTTCACAATCACTCAAGTACTATGGACTCTGCATGATAAAAGGAAGTTACAAAGTGCAGCTCCATTTTGCAGAGATAATGTTCTCAAATGACCAGACTTATAGAAGCTTAGGGCGGCGAGTATTCGACATTTATGTTCAAGTGAGTTTTGCAGAACAAAGAAGAAAGTATTTTTTTTCAAAACCAAGTTTCACTTTTTTCTTTAATCAGTATGTTAGTTTGAAATTCGGATTCTCTTGCGCAGGGGAAGTTGTTGGAGAGGGACTTTAACATAGCTGAAAGAGCAGGTGGAGTTGGTAAACCGTTCCTAAGGCAAATTGATGATGTTCAGGTGAATGGAAGTACGTTGGAGATTCACTTAAAGTGGTTAGGGAAAGGCACAAACGTAATACCAACACGAGGTGTTTACGGGCCTCTCATATCTGCCATTACTATTACACCAAGTGAGTTTTCTTTCCAATCTTTCTCAACTGTTTACAATAATTTTGGAGTGAGTGAATAAATGAATGTTCTTACTCTATTGTAGATTTCAAGGTTGACACCGGAAAAGAATTGTCCAAGGGAGCGCTTGCAGGCATTGTAATTGCAGCGTGTACGGCTTTCGGGTTGCTGGTACTTATAATCCTCTGGCTTACAGGTTACTTAGGTGGAAAAAAAGAAGTGGATGAAAATGGTAAGAAAGAAATGATCTCGTCGTATTCAAGATTCTGATTGTTTCTTTCAAATCTTACATTTTTGTTTTATCAGAGGAGCTTCGGGGACTTGATTTGCAAACAGGATCGTTCACATTGAAACAAATCAAACGTGCTACTAATAACTTTGATCCAGAAAACAAGATTGGTGAAGGAGGATTTGGACCGGTTTATAAGGTGATGTACTGATGCATGATTGCTTTGGTTTTACATCTTCACAAGTTCTTTGAGTTTGGATTTTGAGTACTAATCGGTTTTGGTTATTAGGGTGTTCTTGCTGATGGAATGACCATCGCGGTGAAGCAGCTTTCATCAAAATCTAAGCAAGGAAACAGAGAATTTGTGACTGAGATCGGAATGATCTCTGCGTTGCAACACCCAAATCTTGTGAAACTTTATGGATGTTGCATTGAAGGGAAAGAGCTTTTGCTTGTGTACGAGTACTTAGAGAACAACAGTCTCGCTCGCGCACTCTTTGGTTAGTTTTTATTATCCATCTGAGAAAGATAGATTGAAAGATCATCATCTTTAAGCTAAAGTGTCTTAAGGGTTATTTTAATAGGCACAGAGAAACAGAAACTTCACTTGGAGTGGCCAACAAGGAACAAGATATGCTTAGGGATTGCGAAAGGATTGTCTTATCTACACGAGGAATCAAGGCTGAAGATTGTTCATAGAGACATAAAAGCGACAAATGTGCTTCTTGATCTGTCTCTAAATGCTAAGATCTCTGATTTTGGTTTAGCTAAGCTCGACGAGGAAGAGAATACACATATCAGCACAAGGATTGCAGGAACAATGTGAGGGTTCATCACTTATCTTTTCTAAAATTCATAGAGAGCGGTTAACACTTACAATAATTTATATTTCATCCATGCAGAGGTTACATGGCTCCAGAGTATGCAATGAGAGGTTACTTAACAGACAAAGCAGATGTTTACAGCTTTGGTGTTGTCTGTTTAGAGATTGTTAGTGGGAAGAGTAATACAAATTATAGACCAAGAGAAGAGTTTATTTACCTTCTTGATTGGGCATATGTCTTGCAAGAACAAGGGAGTCTTCTAGAGCTTGTGGATCCAGATCTCGGTACAAGCTTTTCGAAGAAAGAAGCAATGAGGATGTTGAACATAGCTTTACTCTGCACGAACCCATCTCCGACATTGAGACCACCAATGTCATCTGTTGTAAAAATGCTAGAAGGAAAAATCAAAGTCCAACCACCACTGGTGAAACGTGAAGCAGATCCAAGTGGTTCAGCTGCAATGAGGTTTAAGGCCTTTGAGCTTTTGTCACAAGACAGCGAGTCACAAGTCTCGACCTATACAAGAAACAGTGAACAACACATTAGCTCCTCTTCTTTGGAGGGTCCTTGGGTTGACTCTTCCTTCTCTGAGCCTAGCAAAGATGTTAGCCTACAACAGCAAGAAGGACTTTCGTCATCTTCGTCAAAGCGACTTTTAGATGATCTTACCAATGTGAAGATTGAGTGATGAAATTGTAAATCATTAAAGACTCTTTTATTCTGATTTCTCTTCAAACAGAACTTATTGCTATCAATCAAAATTTCCTTCTCTTTTTACTTGGTTTAATCTTCAAAGTTCAAAAATCCACTTGTTGCAATAAGAAAATCTTTTCAGGTTTTGTTATTACCGCTGTGAAATTTCTATGGATTGGTGAGTACTTTTAGACTAAAAAGCACGATGGAATCGGAAGCTAAAGCGCGATGGAATGGCACGTTTCAGAGTTGGAAGCATTGTAATGTCAGATCGGAGAAAGATGAAACAAAAAGTCATTAAGTTGTTTTAGACCTTAATTTTAATTCGTGGCCCAACTTATTTTGTTTTACAAATGTAAATAACAAAACCTATTAACCAGCAAAAAACTTGGAAGATTCAAAGAACCACAGTTGTGACTTCTCGTTGACTTTTCTATCTGGTTCGGTTTCCGATGCAGAATCGCTGGTTCTCCAATGGCCGTGCTTCCGCCCTGAATCCGCTACTTCCCGCCGCTGGTGGTAACCTCAACCCCCCTTCAATCCCTCCAGATCCTCCTGACCCTTCCTCCTCTAGGTCCCTGTCACATTTCCCTCCCCTATCCCCCTCTGTTTCACCCATTCCAAAACTCTTGTCTCAAACTGCTCAAACTGCTGGGCCTGGTGATAGGAGTGTTGTGTGCGTCACTGAATCGCCCTCACTACTACGGATGTTGAGATGCATTAGGTAGATCTCCCTATATCAGATCTTAGTCAAAATCCTAGATCTGCAACTACTGTTCCGGCAAACATCACCGGATCTGAAAACTACACTGTCCTACCCTCTAAATCAACTTCCCCCATCATCACAAATAAAGCTTCTACCTCCAACCCAGCGAGATCTAACCCTTCTCCCACCCAAACTAACAACCATGTTGACCATCAACCTCTCCCTCCATATTCCTTGACTCCTAACCCTACCCCAACTACTACTGTGTCACGTGGAGCATATGTTCCTAGCAGGACTACAACAACTACTGCAGTAGGTGGAAAAGACAGTCCGGCTGAAAGACTGAAGCAATATACTAGCAGATCTCTGAAAAGACTCGCTCCGGTCTCCATTGCGGACTCTGGTCAACCTCGTATTCACATACCTGATGAGGTGTTTGCGAGAGGTGATGCGTTGCACAAGGATTTCATCATCTGCTTCTTCAATGGTAGACCCCCTTCTTATCATCAGATCCAGAGTGTTCTGAATCACATATGGGGAAAAGGAAAACGCCTTGAGATCCATATGAACCATATGACTCGATCAATGCTTGTAAGAATCCCAAATGACTACATCAAGTAGAAGGTTCTTGAAAAAGGCATATGGTATATAGGGGATTCTATGTTTCATACCTCTCCATGGACTCCTTACTACTCTTCTGAGAAGCCTACACTCGCCTCCATCCCCATCTGGATTCATATGATTGATATCCCCCTAGACCTGCGTACCACGGAAGGGATAAGTCTAATAGATGGACTAGTAGGTGAGCCAAAAGAAACAGATGACTTCATTTTGAACTTGGTCAGCCTAAAGATCTCTCCTGCGAAGGTAATTGTGGATCTCACAAAGACTCTACCTGATGTTGTGGAGTATACAAGAGATAATGGTCAGGTGATTGAAGTTAAGGTGACTTACCCATCGCTTCCCCCAACGTGCTCTCACTGTAAGGAACTGGGTCACATCGCAAAGAATTGTCTTCAGCTCCCTCCTCCTCAAGACTCCCAGAAGGACGCTGTCCCTGGCTCAACAAACAATGTAGAGAAGACGTCGGTTAGTGCAAAGAAAAAAGGAAAAGGCAAGATGTCTGACTCTCTTACCGTCTCAAAAATGAGCTCTCTGGTGATTAATGAGGGAGGTCTCTGTGCTACTGTCTCCAAAAAGCAACCTCAACAGACAACTTCTCTTCCTTCTACTACTATTCTCATCTCTAACCAATTTTCGTCTATATCTCCCCAACTACCAAAAGCCCCTCCAACAATAAATAACATGCCTTTACACCCTGTCCCCACCAATTCAACCCACCATTCCAGATCAAAAGATTCCCACCCTTTTTCTTTACCCCCCCCCCCCCTAAAAGCTACCCCACTTACTTTGTCATCTTCTACTCATTGTCCTGATTCACATTCCCAAATCATAACTAATCAAACCCCATCCCAGCATTATATTTTGGGCCTTCCTGCGTCCATCACCCATGATGGGCTCCCATATCCCCACTCTCCCCCATCAGAATAACGCCATTCAACCTCCTTGAAATGTTCCCGGTCCCACCCCTCACTCCTCCAGATTTCCCCATCCCAAACCTGTCCCACACCTGCTTTGTTGCCTAACCTTCCTGCTTCTCCCATTACTGAGATGCTGCTGGACACCGCTACTCCTTCGGGAGAGCCCCCTGCCCAACAGTAATGGATATCAAACAATTTTTTTTGGAATATCCGAGGTCTAAATGATCCGGATAAGCATTAGCCTTTTTGTAGTTGACTTAGTACTAATCAACCTCTTTATGGAGCAATTTTGGAAACACATATTAAGGATCGTAACTTGAACCACATAATGGCAAAGATCTGCCCAAGATAGAAATTTACCTCGAATCACCTGTCAGATGAGGATGGCTGCATAGTTATCATCTGGAAGGATCCTACTGACGTGAGAGTACTGCATCAGTCAAAGCAAACACTCACCTGTGAATTTACAGTAGCAAACAAGTTTAAATTTGTATTCACAGCGATCTATGCGTCAAATATCATGGAGGAGAGAACAAACCTTTGGGTGGAGTTAATACAAATCCAACAGTATTTCTCCTTATCCACTTGTCCATGGCTAGTGGGTGGAGATTTTAATCAGATCACTCACTTTGCTGAACACTCATCCTCTACTATTAACTCACTCACCCCTCCTATGACTGAATTTAAGGACTGCCTCACTCATCTGGACCTTTTCGATATGAGGTTTCAAGGTCCTCTATTCACCTGGAGTAACAATCAACCAGCCTCCCCTATAGCAAAGAAGTTGGATCGTGTTCTTGTCAATGATCACTGGTTGACCTATTTCCCGGATAGCATCACTACATTCCTTGCACCCTTGCCCTCAGACCATTCCCCTAGTCTTGTAAACCTAGCCTCCATCATACCCCGTGTTGGAACCAAGCCATTCAAAATTTTTAACTACCTTGTTAAACACCCAAAGTTCCACCAGACAGTGGAGGAAGCATGGATTCAGGCCGGAAGCTTTGCTTTCACCCTTGCAGATTTTTGCTGGAAGCAAAGGCCATTAAAAGAGAACTAAAGCTGCTAAATCGTGAAAAAATTTTCAAAAATTCAAGAGAGAGTGAGTGAGGCTAACCGTTTATTGCTAAATGTGCAGGTATAAGTGCTTCAGGATCCATCAACTTTGAACTTCCAGCTTGAGAAGGAACTTCATGCTAAGTGGACCTTCCTCCGAAGCATTGAAGAATCCTATTACAAGCAGAAATCGAGAGTAAACTGGTTGAAGGAAGGGGACTTAAATACCTCGTACTTTCACAAAGTTTGTCAGATGCGAGCAAGCTACAACACCATAAAGTCTTTCTACCTGGACTCGGGGGATATCCTAACGGACCCTGTAGAGATGAGCTCACATGCTATAGCTCATTTTCAGGCAATCTTAGCACCATCCACTTTACCATGCTTCTCCCACCTCAGTTGTAACGCCCCCGAACCGCTCTATGACCATGGAGGCTATCGGACGGCGCCGATACGCTACTTGTTGTGGGAACCGCACCCTAGTGGTCCAGTCGAGGGACGGAAGCTGCAGCTTCCCGACCAGTCCTCCTGGACGCGACTCCGCCCACGGCCGAGGTTCGCTAAGGCTTTGCAACCCTTGCGTCCCACAGCGCGCATTGTGTTGGCCCGGACAAGGCCGAGTATCGTTTGCAACTTGCCATGTTTTCCTGAAAACCGTATATATCACTTTAATAAAATAATTCACCGAAAATAAATCATTAAAGCAATATATAAAGATAGTCGGGAAATTAAACATAACCGTTTATAAAATATAGGATTTTACAAAGAACACGGAAAACCCTATCCGGTACCTTAATGTTTGCTCCGGCTCTAGACTCACTTAGGCTTCCCTGCAAGACCAAAAATAATATCATGAGTAATCTAAGATTACTCAGTGAGCCTGGGTACCCCTTTCTCCTAAACAGGATACTATCTTCCCAACCCGACTACCCGGCAAGCAAAGAAAACAAGCAAGTTAAACAACTAGCAAGTTATCAAAGCAACGCAACGAAAACCATAGCGGAAGCAATTTAAACCACACACAAGCGAGAGAGGTTAGATCCATACGACTCGACTCGATGATCTAGAATCGCTATACACAATACAAGACGACTAAAGAACACTTTAGATTCTTGACCCAAACGCGGGACTCATAAGGACAATCTAGAGTAAAACGAGGGACACTCGAATTACATAGACTCCTTCGCCTACCAAATCAATGAGACATCTAGAATACTACAAGGATCACTTGGAATACTCTAGACTCTTTTCACCTAAGGGCCCTCGATTATCTGTTCCGTTCCATACCATCCCTCTTATGCCGAGACCACAAAGGTCACCCGCAATGAGCCCACAACTTAGCTACATTGTCATGTAGCGGTCACGCTAGTAGCTAGCTAGCCGTGACAGTGTCCCCGTGTGAGTGGTCGTCGGGAACTCACGCGTGACAACCGCTTATTGGAACAGAAAAATCGACTCACTATTCTAGCTAGACTCGAGAACCAATTTCAAGAGGCTAAGCTAAAATAAAACTCACAACAACAATTCGACCATTGATAAATCAAGCACATAGCAAGATATCAATCAAGAATAACCCAGGCTATAATCAACAAGAAGCAAGAAATATATTTCAAGCAACTTAAGATTATCCTTCATGCATGCAACTTATATTAAGCAACTTAAGCAAAAACATTGCAACAAGTTCATTCATGCATGCAAGCCAATTTATAAGCGATTTAACCCAATTAAATCCTTTACGTCCAATTAGGCATGCAAGTTAATTCGCGAGATTTAACTCCTTTAAATCCTTAACTCCATTCATGCATTCATGCATGCAAGCTAACCACATTCGAATTTATGCAATGAAATTGCAAATAAATTTTACCAAGTTTTAATCATGCATGCAACCGGTTTAAAAGCAATCAAAATTGCTAACAAACTTCAACTCTCATTTTGCATGCAATAGCCTTGTCCAAATTTTAAGTAAGTCCAAATTACTTAAATGCATCCAAATTCATTCACGGTCTTGCATGGTGATTCCTAGCTCAGATTCGATGTAGTCTTTAACATGAATCTAGCATGAATCCTACCAAATTTGTGCATGCAACAATTTAACTGATTTTACCGTTAATCTAGTCTACATGCAACACACAATTACCGCAGAACTCACCTTTGCGTGATCGGTGATGAGTGGACTTCACGGCACCGCAGATCAGACACTTTCCCCTTCGCGCTTGACAGCTTCTCGATCAACTTTACCCCAAACTCCGTCTCTTCGTCGCCCTCTCTCGACGCGAGCAGCGCTTCACTTCGATCTACCTTTCGACGATCTCTCTCGTCGCTCTCGGCGATCTCTCTCGGCAAACTCTCTCAATTTCGTCTCTTCCTCTCTTCCTCTCCTTTCTTTCTTTCTCTCTTCTTTACTTAAGATTTTTGGGCAAAAATAAGAGGAAGTAGAGGTCCTTATATAGAGGAAAAGTGTGGCGACTTGGCCCAATGAATGATGGGCGTTTACCAAGCCTTATGGCGACAAAATCTCTTGCTTGTACACTTGTTAAGTGTGAGCAACACTTGTCCAAAGGAATCTTGCATGTTTTTGCATTCACACCTTGCATGAAATGCAATTGGCTGCATGGAAATGATGATGTCTTCCACTTCCAACTTTGTTGTGGAGATTCCATAGAATATCCTCCTTTGATTCCTCTCCTAACTTGCATGAATTCTCATTGGTTGATTTTTGAGAAACAAACTCCGCAAATTCCGGAATCTTGTCGGGTCAGCCAGTCATCGGTCATCCGTCGATGCCACTCGGTACTTCTCGACCATTCTCGACAAAACCCGTCCTCTTCGTCTAACGCTCTCGACAACTCTCGAGTTTCTCGCTCTCGCTCGGACACAACTCTCGGTCACAGCTCTCGACAGCTCTCGACCATCGTCGATAAATCTTCGACCAATTCTGGACAATTCTCTCGATGCCTCGGACGCTATCGATTCTCTCGACCAAATCCGGATAATTTCCTCGGTCTCTCGGACGCTATCAATTCTCTTGACCAATATTCGGATCATTTCCTCGATGCCTCGGATGCTATCGATCCTTTCGGCAACTCTCGGATAATCCTCTCGGCTCCTCGATGGCTATCGGCCCTCTCGGTAACTCCCAGACATCTTTTCTTGGTTGTTTCCGTACTTCTCTCGGCCTTCTCGATATTTTCTCGGACATCCCGATTTCCTCTCGGACAACTTTTCTCGGCACTCTCGGCAACTTTGCTTAGCCTTTGCGGTACGTCTCAGACGACACAAACATCTTTCTCGGTACTTGACCGTTTCTTCCGCGGATGCCATTTCCGCAAAAACTGATAATTTTTGATCGGTCTTAAGGTCTCGATCGCAACTCCGGTTACCTCCTTCTCGGCTCGGACATTCTCCGACCTATGAATATTTCTTCGGACTTTCTTGGGTCATTCTTCTTTGTTTAACTTTCACTTCCTCCTTAAGCCTTTTCCGGGTCATTTCCTCGAATTTTTATTTTGGGATTTCTACCCTTAGTGAGGGTCACTACATCAGTACTCTAACTTGGCTAAGTCTGATCAATCCATTCAGATGCAGTGTAGTCCAGACCCGTTCGATGCTAGCAATCGCCTCGGTGACTGAAATCACCTTAGTGCTCTTCAAACTAAACCCAAACAAGGCGCCTGGCCCTGATGGCCTAACTTCCAGTTTCTACAAAGCATCTTGGGACTTGATTGGTGGTGAAGTTACTGCATCACTTAGTCACTTCTTCTACTCTTCATTCCTGCCATCTTCAGCGAATCCTACAATACTTACGTTAGTACGAAAAAGGCCAGGAGCTTCGAAGATTGTTGACCACCGACCCATATCTTGCCTGAACACGCTCTACAAAGTGATCTCCAAACTTCTTGTCTGTAGACTAAAACCTCTTCTCCCGGAGTTGATTGTCTCCAACCAAACAGCCTTTGTCTAGGATCGCTTATTGTTGGAAAACACGATCCTTGCAGGTGAACTTGTAAATGGTTATCATAAAGCCCAAGGTCCAAAGCGAATTGTACTCAAGATTGACATAGCGAAAGCATTTGATACTCTCTCGTGGGATTTCCTCTTCACTTGTCTGCAAGGTTTGGATATACCTGACCAATTCATCCGCTGGCTAAAGGCTTGTATCTGCACTACAAACTTCATGTTAGGTTACAATGGATCAGTACATGGGTACTTTAAAGGTAAAAGAGGACTTAGAAAGGGTGACCATTTATCTCCTTACCTCTTTGTGATTGCAATGAACACCCTTTCCCTAATGTTGAACAAAGCTGCTGAGGATGGAAAAATAGGTTATCACTATCACTGTGAGACGGCAAAGCTTACCCATCTCTGTTTTGCTGATGATCTTTTCATATTCCTGAATGGGTTGCTAACTTTGGTGCAGAATGTCCTGCAAGTACTAAAGGAGTTTGAGGAGCTCTCTGGCCTCGCGATAAGTGTCCAAAAATCATCCTTCTTCACTGGAGGAATGTCTGATGCTGAAACCAACCTTATTGCCACCAATATTGGTCTTTCTCATGGAGTGCTACATGTGAGATATCTCGGTGTACCCCTCTGCACAAAGAAACTCTCGCTTCAGGACTGTGAACCACTCTTGCAACAGGTAAAAGGTAAAATAAATAACTGGTGTACAAAGGCCTTATCTTATGCAGGTCGACTCCTTTTTATCAACACTGTAATTGCTAGTCTATCAAACTTTTGGTGCTCCACATTTGTTCTCCCAAAGACCTGTATCAGAAAGATAAATTCATTATGTAGTACTTTTCTCTGGAAGGGAACTTTAGAAGGTCATCACTCTGCTAGAGTATCTTGGGACAATGTCACTAGGCCAAAAAAATCAAGGAGGACTGGGAATAAGAGATCTCACCTACTGGAATAGAGCTTGCACTGTTAGGCTTATTTGACTGCTCTTCTTTCGGTCGGGATCAGTTTGGGTAGCCTGGTTCAAGTCTCACTTTCTTCGTGGATCACTTAGCAACTTCTGTACAATGAAACCAAGGCCAAACTACTCATGGATGGCAAACAAGTTGGTAAAAACTAGGGATGTAGCATATGATTGGATAAAGCTAAAAATTGGGAATGGTCTTACTTGCAGGTTCTGGTCGGATAATTGGTCACCTTTTGGAAATATACAGCGATTTCTCCATAATCCTTCAAACTCAAGTTTAGGGATCCCCAAGAACTCCACTCTCGCCCAACTATTTTCGCGTGGTCGATGGTGTTTGCCTCATGCGAGATCTGAAGAGCAAGTATCCCTTCAAGTCTACCTCACGACAGTAAACCTCACTGACAATGAGGACACTTATGACTGGGAAATTACTGGAGCCGCGGGAGCTACTGCCAATCGTTTCTCCACTGGACTTGTGTATGACAAGCTGCGAGATCCCTCGCCCACTTTACCCTGGGCTAAAGTAAAATGGATCTCAGGCAGAATCCCAAAGCATTGCTTCCTCACCTGGCTTCTAATATTAGATCGCCTTCCCACTCGGGATCGTCTTCTGAACTTGGGATTACAAATTGATCCAAGATGCATCATATGTAACCTCTACCCAAAAAATCGCTCACATCTCTTCTACCTTTGCTCTTACACTTGGAAAGTATGGAGATCGATTGCAACCAGATGCCAGATCCAATCTCTACCGACATGGGGCTCAACCGTGAATCAGCTGCAAACCCTACGAGGCTCAAAGGAGAGTCGTCGATTAACTCTATTAGTTTGGCAGTGTACTTCCTACTTGATCTGGTCTGAGAGAAATAATCAGCTTCATCGACAACACTTCAAAACTCCTGACCAACTCATCCGCCTTATTGACTCCACGATCCACAGTCGAATCGATTCATATAGGTCATCCAACCCAACGATGTCTGCCTTGATGCTGCAACAATGGTTCTCCACACTCTAGGTGATCGAGGGACGGTTACTATTCCATCGGCTAGGTTAACTTACTGATAGGTTCAAGTTCACGATCTTTTGTTTATGTTGTCTCTATGCTCACTGGGCTTGGCCCAAAAAACACTAAGGCTGGACCTTTGTAATATTTTCTCTTTCAGTTTTTAATTGCAAGCCCGTTGACAAAAAAAAAACCTATTAACCTTATAAATAAACAAACTTGATGAGAAGTCTTTTTGCAGTTTTGTTACCGTAAGCCTCTGAATTTTTTTCCCAAATTATGAACTACAAATAAAAAAATGTAATTTTAAATTTGTTTTCTTAAATAATAATCTAATTATACTTGTTATTGTGTGGTTTCAAAGTTGTTTGTATTGTTAGAATGGTTGTTTTTCTAAATTCTAATCGTGCTAATTGTTGTGCTTTCCTTTTTATTTGTTTTACACTTTTCAGCTATTGATTAATACAAAAATATTAGCAAAATCACCTATTCCAAACAGTAGTTATTTTCGATCTCATTACTATGTTCCAAGCTTCCCTGTAACATCTTTGCATTGTAATTACTTACAATCTGATTAAATGAAAATAGCTGTTAAAAAAAGAAGAAAATGTACTAGTTGTTAGTTTAATATTTAGAGGCTAGCAAAATGTTTTTTTCAAAAATATAACGACATCAAGTATGTCTCAACATTATATTTGATTTTTTTTTTGTCATAATCAATATGATATAATATATATATATATATATATATATATATATATATATATATATATGTACATAATCAATATGAAATATAGTAATATCATCGAAATTGTAATTTTACGGTTTTATGAACTTAGATACACGCTTCCAACGTGTGCCCATTCCCGATTCCATACATTTTAGATTTTAGTTACTAGATACAATTTAGTCTGTGTTCATACAAATAATGAAGTGGCTAATCCCTATTGGATGTTAGAGAATTTTAGTAAAGATTCTCAAACAAATTTTAGAAGTTGTCAGTTTGAGTGACGCTTGAGAAAGATCATATAAAATGCTCTAATCCCTGATTTGATGGGATGTAAGAGCATATGCCAAAATCTGTTGGTAATTTATACTAAATAAAAGTATTGACTATAAGCTTCTAAGACTGTCCACCTATGATTTTAAACATCCAATAGGGATTAGCAACTTCATTATTTAACATTTTTATAATTTACAAAAATTTCTATATTATTAACATCCAATAGGGATTACTCACTTCATTAATTAAAATTTTAAAAATTTCCAGAATTTTGTATATTCAGATTTTTTAAACGACCAATCGGGATCAAACATCACAATATTTAACATTTTTTAAATTATTAAAAAGAATTATATTAAAATATTTATGAATAAGTATATGTACAACGACGTCTCACATCGGCTAGAAAATTTTAGACACTAGATGAAACCATTATATATAAGACTTATATGCTTTCAACTACAAATGAGCAGTAAGCTTGATTTATCAGATGTCTAAATTTGAAAGTTTTATTTGGGTTACTCCGGTTTTTTATTTGAGCAAATTAAAATTTTTTTAAAGTTTATCTATATCTTTATAATTAGTATAGATTTTAGCAAATTAAAACTTCTAAATTTTTTTTATAAACTTATAATATTTTAAAAAGTTATAAAAAGTTTAAAAGGTATTAACAATATTGAATTTTAGATGTAGTTTAAAAGTTTAAAATATTATAATTATTAAAAAAAATTAAAGTTACAAATATTATAAATATTTAAAGTTAATAAAATGTTTAAAATTATTATAAATACCTCCATAGAAAGTTTCAAATATTATAATTACTTTAACTTTTTATTATTAATATTTAACTCTAAAATTTAAAATGTTATTAATATTTAAACTACATCTAAACTTTAAAATATTATAAATATTTAATCTTTATTAAAAATTTAAAAGTTTACATATCATTAAATATTATATATCTGATTTTCAAATATCTTAAAAGTATCTTATTTATCTAAGTTTGTGCTTTTTATTTCTTATATTTCAAATATCTTAAAAATATCTATTATGAGCTGTAAAACATATTTTTGTGTATGATTTTATAGATGAGTTGATATTCTTTCAGTAAATTTTTTTATTTTTGGGTCTAAGGATAAAGGATTGACATCACAAGACCTCGATTTGATGTTTGAGTCAAGTTTTGGGATTTAAAGAAGAATGGACGACAAGCACATATGTTTTATTAGCTATACATTTGTTCATATTACTTTATTTCCAAGTAATTTACAATTTTATAGTATTAACGATTTTGGTTTGAGAAGTTTCAATAGGTGTGAATCTAAAACTAAGTAAGTATACCGTGAAGTATCAATAATTGAGTGAATTTTTGAGTATGTTGGTTTTCATGAATTACATAAATTTTACGAGAAAATAGGCAATGATTTTGCTCGTGGAGTTTGATTGGCTAACAAGTTGTGTGGTAGTCTAAAAATGAAGTTAATGTTAAGATGCTCACGAATAAGAAAAAGAAAAATGTATAACTTTTAATATAAATTCATGATTCTTTTATCAGATTTGAATTTTTAACATAACTGATTTTACATTTTTCAAAATTGTGTATTTAAAATATTTTTTTGCCTTAATAGTAATTTAAAAATTTTTTAAAGATAATATTTCATAGCTGTAATTTATCATGTATAGTTTTGACCAGAATGAATTAAATAAACCCACGCTACTAGTTATACAAAAAAAAGAGTATGTATAATCTATATAGTTCTTAAAATAGCTAGGACCTAAAATAATGAAAATGTCCAATTTTTTTTATAGAGTTTTAGCCTTAATCTAACATAATGAAATAAATTTGAGAAAGAAAAAAAAAACCAAATGAGTATATTTAAGAGTATTTATACTAGATGACTATATTTTTAGAATTAATTCATAAAATAACTATGACCAATGTAGTTCTGTCGACTATGCAACTTAAAATTACGAAGCTCTCCTTCTTCCTTCTTCCTTTTTTCTCTTTCTTTCTCTCTTTTTTCTCTTTCTTTCAGTTATCTTCTCTCCTCCATATCTATCTCTCTTACGCCAGTGTCCAGCCACCACCACCACCATATTCATAATCTCTGCAATTCCTTTTAATTTTTTTATCTTCTCGCTACCACCCGCAGATTTAATCTTTTTTTTCTTTTTCTCTTATCTCTCTTTCACCAGATCTCTTTACCACCAATTTTATTTTTCTTTCTCTCTAAAAATCTATCCTTCTTTCATCACAGTCTATTCTCTGTTTCCTCCTCTCGTCGGAGTTCTCCGCCACTCACCGACGTAACATCTAAAATTAGATCTGATATTCAAGATACGTATAAAATTTCATGCTATGAAATAGAATCACATGATATTTTTGTCCATATATCATGTTATTTCACATAATCACATGAGTTTTGTAACAACCCGTCCTGCGGACCCCACTAGCCCACTGCTAGCTGCCCCATCGGACCATCCGTGGACCCTACTAGCCCACTGCTAGCCGTCCCAACGGACCACAAGCTGGCCCTGCAGGGCATCAATCCTAACCCCTCACTGGGTAAATGGAACTATTCATCCAAATCCACAAGAGGTTATTGGTGCGCCAGGCATTAGTCGAACCCTGGTCCCCACCCTTTAACAATCTTCCCACAGGACAAGGTTCCACCAACTGATTGGTTTATTAGAAACCGCAGAAGTATATAAGCCTAACCGGCTAAACCGTTTAACCCTAGTTTAGTTTCTCTCTTCTTTCTTCGAATCTACCACATGATACGATTCTAAAAAAAAAGAAAAAAGAACATCAATTCATCCTTCTTTTTCGATCTTTGTCATGTAATTTGTGTCTTTTTGTTTTTGTCTTGAGTCTTTTTCATTTATTAGGAAAATACACTAGAGTTCAAAGGATTGATCATCTTGTTTTAAGACACTACACTAGAGTTTGAAGGATTGATCGCATTTTTCATGTATTATAGTTTAAATGACATTAATTTGAAAATTCATGGTTTAAATGACATAGATTTATAATTTCATGGTTTAAATGACATAGATTTACAAGTTCATGGTTTAAATGGCCTATATTTAAAATTTTATGGTTTAAATGACATTTTTTAAATTAAAACTTCCATTAAAACGACGTCTTTTTGTCAGTAACGGAGTGACTAACGGCACAGTAACGTCTGTTAGTTGGTTAATTATCAAATTTAACGTCATGTCTTTTTAGCTTGGTCAACGAAACTTCATGTTTAAAAAAACTAAACAATAAAAGTTGATGTTTTAAATGGCCTACAACAAAGTTCATGATTTAAATGGCCAAAATTTGAAAGTTCATGATTTTAATGACATTTTCCCTATTTTTTAATATGTGCATGTTGGGTAATAATATTGTATATATATGTGCAAGTTGGGTTAACGAAAGGACCTTACAACATCCATAGAGTTATTTATATTTTATTATTGTAGGTCAATTTATTAATGCGTGACTAATTTAAAGGGGTGTTTTTTTAATTTTCTCCAAGATGTCTATTATTAGTATTATATAAATTAATACTTGTACGTTAACGTATGTGCAATTTGGGTAATCATGTATTTCTTTCATAATATATAGATATGCTGTCAATATATATATATATATATATATATATATAAAGTTAGATTTTCTCACTCATGGTTCAGCCACCTCAGCTGCCATGTCAATTACATCTTCTTTAATTTTATGGGCTTTACAGATTTTAATAAACCCTTTAAACAATCATACAAATGACAAACTGATCAACTAAATTTCATCTAAAATCTGTAGGTTCAACACTATTTCATTCAAATTCTCTAGACCCATCACTATTTTTAAATCCTATGAATTCAATTTTTTATTTCAAAGTAAATTTAAAATATTCATTTAGTGCATATTTTTTGTTAGTTATAATTAATCGAAATTTTAAATAAAAAATAATTATGTAAAATGAATTAAATGTTAAAATAAGAAAACAATACTATAATTTTTCATTAGTGGTAATAATATAGTTAAAAGTTTCTATTAAACTGATCATAATTTAAAACTTCAAATATCAAAACAAGGCAACCTAAACAACAATTCAAAAAATCAAGGAAACAAAACTACAAATAGGTTAAAATAATTATTTGGCAGCACTTCACAAATCCATCACCAAAGACAAAGACGCAAAGAGATGAACACACATTTAATAAACTAAAAAGATTCAGATATATGAATGTCACAATCAGATAACCGTAACACAAAATTATATGAAAATGACAACCAAAGAAACAAAAAAAACCCGGAATTTATAAAATTACAGCAAGATAAACAAAAACATTAATTTTCTCCAAAACACAACTCACATCGAATCAAAAAATCACTCACAGGACAAACGGAAAAAAAAATTACAACAAATAACACAAAACAACCGCCTTACAGATTTTAATAAGCCCTTTAAACAATCAAACAAATGACAAACTGATCAACTAAATTTCATCCAAAATCTATAGGCTCAACATTATTTCATTCAAATTCTCTAGACCCATCACTATTTTTAAATCCTATGAACTCAATTTTTTTATTTTGAAATATTCATTTAGTGCATATTTTTTGTTAATTATAATTAATCGAAAGTTTAAATAAAAAATAATTATGTAAAATAAATTAAATGTTAAATAAGAAAACAAGAATATAATTTTTCATTAGTTGTAATAATATAGTTAAAGATTTCTATTAAACTGATCATAATTTAAAATTTCAAATATCAAAACAAGGACACCCAAACAACACTTTTAAAGAATCAAGGAAACACAACTAGAAATCAGTTAAAATAATTATTTGGCAGCACTTCACAAATCCATCACCAAAGACAAAGACGCAAAGAGATGAACAAACATTTAATAAACTAAAAAGATTCAGATATATGAATGTAACTATCAGATAACCGTAACACAAAATTATATGAAAAAGACAACCAAAGAAACAAAAAAACAACCCAGACTTTATAAAATTACAGCAAGATAAACAAGAAAATTAATTTTCCCCAGAACACTACTCACATCGAATCAAAAAAATCACTCACATGACAAACAGGAAAAAAAAATTACAACAAATAACACAAAACAACCGCCTTACAGATTTTAATAAGCCCTTTAAACAATCATACAAATGACAAACTGATCAACTAAATTTCATCTAAAATCTGTTGGCCCAACACTATTTCATTCAAATTCTCTAGACCCATCACTATTTTTAAATCATATGAATTTAATTTTTTATTTTAAAATAAAGTTAAAATATTCATTTTGAAAGGACCGACCCTTTTTTTTAATAAATAATAAATATAATATAATAATATAAACTATAACTAGTGGTCCCATACCCACTAGCCACCTATCCACAAACACATTCAACAGCGGAAATAACCAACCAATATCCAATAATAATCCAATAATAAAATATAGCAATATTCCAACATAAACAATATCAAAAACAACATAAATCATAGAACCAGCAACCTAGCAATGTTCTAATGACCCAACTCTAGCAACCTAGCAATGCCAGACAACATAAAATCCGAGTCCCTAGAACATCCTCCTCTTCATTGCCTGGATTCCACGATCACACTTTGCCTTTACCTGCACCACAAACACATATTGCAATGCATGAGTATTTTACAAACACTCAGTAAGGCAATCCTCCCATCTACTGGGCTATACACACAAGCAATAGAGTATCAGTAATCTTCACACAACAATCAACACACGTCAATCACAAAACAGGACTTAGCATCGACCGATGCCACAATAGCATCGACCGATGCCAACTCGAGAAGCATCGATCGATACAGAAGCTGCATCGATCGACGCAAGTATAACTTGCATCGACCGATACCCAGTCCGCATCGACCGACGCATGCTCGACGCACACGAAAAACCCTAAAGTTCATTGCGCCGTCCTCGCACTTGCATCGACCGATGCAAGGTATGCATCGATCGACGCAACGTCGAACACCGTGATTTCTCCGAAGCTTCTTGCCGGATTTCGTTCCTACAACCACAAAACTCAATCCCAAGCCACAAGAAAGCTTCCTAACGTCCCTAACAACAATCTAATACGTCTAACAACAAACAACAAGCAAATCACTGAATTCTCTAGCTTAGATAAGCCATGGTCCTACACTTACCTGTGCCAAGACGAATCTGAACCACAAGCAAGCAAGAAAACGCTTCTAGGAAGCTCCTACAACGATCCCAGCTACAGATCTCTACAGGAACGCCCCAAAACTCCAAGAAAACTCCAGAAACTCTCAAGAACTCTTTCTCTCTCTCGTTCTTTCTCAAAAACGGCCAAACAACACGAATGGGACAAAACTCGCATCTAAGGGTCTTCCCTAACCCCAAAACGCAGCGTTTGACTTAAGTCAAAACGCACAGAATTGAGCCAGCATCGATCGATGCTCCTACTGCATCGATCGATCCACATCCCAAACCGGAATTCTGGTTCACGGATGTTACAATTCTCCCCCGCCAAACTGGATTCGTCCTCGAATCCCAAACAACCATCAGCCAAGGACTCCCGTGCAACCGTCTCCACGGCTTGCACTCCTCCGACCGATCTACAGAAGGTCACCTCTAGGCGATAGACTCACGCTCCAGGCGTCATTTGCTCTCGACTTTTGGACCTTCCTTTTTCTCATAGGCCTAAACCTTGAGTTTCATCGGCTCCTCATCAGACCTAAGTCTGCATGCCAAATGTTGGCTCCTCATCGGGCCTAAGCCCGCATGCCATAATATATAAGGAAAAATCCAACTCGTCTCTCGGGTCGTCACCCTACAGCGCGCCTCCGGACCATCGTCCGAAGTCGATATACCAACCATACTCCAAAGTCACAAAGTCTCCGAATATGGCAGTACTAGGAGAACCAAAGTCCTCCAAGAGCCGCGAGCAAACGATTCTGAACACGTCTGAGTCCTATCCCTATCCAGGTTTCCTTCCCGTGGCTCGCGTAAAACATCACAATGTCCTACCAACCACATATCCCCTCACTGGAATACCTCATGACCACACAAGGATCATAAACACGCCACGAAGGCCGCCACAAAGGCTAACAAAATGTCCTAAAGAGGACCGCCACCAAGGCCAAACAAATGTCCTAAAGAGGACCACCACCAAGGCCAAACAAATGTCCTAAAGAGGACCGCCACCAAGGCCAAACAAATGTCCTAAAGAGGACCGCCACTAAGGCACTCTGGCTAAACAGCCCGCCACAAAGGCCATCTGTCCCGAAGGACCGTCACAAAGACACTCTGGCTAAAAAGCCCGCCACAAAGGCCATCTGTCCCAAAGGACCGTCACAAAGACACTCTGGCTAAAAAGCCCGCCACAAAGGCCATCTGTCCCGGAGGACCGTCACAAAGACACTCTGGCTAAACAGCCCGCCACAAAGGCCAAACAAATGTCCTAAAGAGGACCGCCACCAAGGCCACACAAATGTCCTAAAGAGGACCGCCACCAAGGCCACACAAATGTCCTAAAGAGGACCGCCACAAAGGCACTCTGGCTAAAAAACCTGTCACAAAGACCACACATTGTCTAAAAAGACCGCCGCACACGGCACACTGACTCAAAAGTCCGCCACAAAGGCCACACAAGCCCCCTCCAAGGCTTCCCACCGCTAAAAATGGACAAATTCTCTCTCCCGAAAACTTTCCATAAATAGCACTTTCCATTTCTGGAACCTTTCCACTTTAGGAAACTTCTATTTCGGGAAACTTTCCCCCAAACCCCGCCTCACGGAAACTTTTTACCCCGAGCACCACCTCATCTTGTTACTGAGTCGCACAACCAACCACCCCAAGTGACCGAGTAACAAGAGAGATGGGCTGGAATACTCCATTCCCGCTCCAGCCACGGATTACAGACGGAACCAGACTAGGCAAGCTCAAGTCGTGGTTGCTTCTCATACCACTTCTTAAACCTTGCCTTCATCCTTGCTTCAGGCTCCCAAGTCTGCTCCTCCACACCATCACAGTCCCAAAGGACTCTCATCAAAGGAATCTTCTTCTTCCGAAGTTCCTTGATCCTCCTCTCGAGAACCCTCACTGGTCTCGCCTCCAAAGTCATGTTAGGCTGAAGATCTTCAGGAATCTTAGCCAACAACTGATCGTCCTCACGGAGACACTTCCGCAACATAGACACATGGAATACCTTGTGGAAAGCACGCATAACCTCGGGTAACTCCAGTCTATATGCCACTGGTCCAACTCGCTCAATCACTCTGAACGGACCCATATACCTCGGACTCAACTTAGTCTCAGTCAATGACCTGTTCGGACCCTGCAACATGGCCATCTTGAGGTACACTCTATCTCCTACCTGAAACTCAAGATCTCTCCTCCTCCTATCAGCATAACTCCTCTGCCTATCCTGAGCCTCTTTCATGTTCAGCTTGAGAACCCGAATCTTCTCTGAGGTCTCCTGAACAAAATCTGCCCCGTACATGCTCCTCTCCCCCACCTGAGTCCAGCATATTGGTGTACGACACGGCCTCCCATACAAAGCCTCATAAGGAGCCATACCAATACTCGCCTGATAGCTGTTGTTGTAAGCAAACTCTACGAGGTTCAGGTGATCTGCCCAATGGCCACCCCAATCCAAAACACACATCCTCAGCAAATCCTCCAACGTCTGGATCGTCCTCTCAGACTGTCCATCTGTCTGGGGATGATAAGCTGTACTCATATGCACCTTAGTACCCATCTCTGCCTGAAAAGCTTGCCAGAACACCGAAGTGAACTTAGAATCTCTGTCAGACACAATGCCCGCTGGCACCCCATGCAATCTGACTATCTCTCTCACATACTTCTTAGCCAAGACCGCTGCTCCATCAGTCTTCTTAATGGCCAGAAAATGTGCTGACTTAGTCAACCGGTCCACGATGACCCAAATAGCATCAAAAGTCCGCGACACTGGCAATCCTACCACAAAATCCATGGTAATTATATCCCACTTCCACTCAGGAATGGGTAAGCTCTTCAGTAACCCGCCAGGAACCTGATGCTCAGCCTTCACTAGCTGGCACACATCGCACCTCGCGACCCAACTAGCTACATCCTTCTTCATCCCGACCCAATGATAATACCTCTTGAGGTCACGGTACATCTTAGTCGCTCCTGGATGAATGGATAACTTGCTCGCATGAGCCTCTCTCAGAATCTCCTGTCTCAGCTCCTCATCCTTGGGCACACAAACCCGACCGTGCACCAAAATAGTACCATTATCTGAGACCTGATACTCTGAATCAACATCCTTTGAGGCATTCACCAGCCCCAAATCCTTCTCATGTGCCAACCGCACCCTACTCAAAAGATCTGCTCTGTCAACTGCTTCCAAACCCAACGGTTCCAGTGAAACAGCACACAAACTTAAAGCACTGATCTCTCCTACCAGAGACTCCATCTCCTGCTCCTGAGCCGAAGCTACCCTCTTCCGACTCAGAGCATCTGCAACCGTGTTAGCCTTACCAGGGTGATAAGCTATCTCCAAATCATAATCCGCCACAAGCTCCATCCACCACCTCTGCCTCAAATTCAACTCAGGCTGAGTGAATATATACTTTAGGCTCTTATGATCTGTAAACACCTGTACCTTTGCACCATAAAGATAAGATCTCCAAATCTTCAGGGCAAAAACTACAGCACCCATCTCCAAATCATGAGTAGGATAGTTGCCTTCATGCACCCGCAACTGCCGCGAAGCATAAGCAATCACCTTCCCATGCTGCATCAGAACACACCCCAAACCAACTCTAGATGCATCTGTATAAACCACATAGGGTTCTCCCTGCTCAGGCAAAGCCAACACTGGCGCAGTAGTCAACATCTCCTTCAGGCTTGCAAAGCCTTCCTCACACTCTTCTGACCAGACAAAAGGAACATCCTTCCCTGTCAACTTAGTCATAGGACGTGCTCTGCTTGCAAACCCCTGCACAAACCTCCTGTAGTAACCTGTCAAACCAAGGAAACTCCTGATCTCTGTGGCATTCTGCGGTCTAGGCCAATCCCTGATAGCCTGAATCTTCTCTGGATCCACAGAAACCCCCTCTGCAGAAACAATGTGACCCAGAAAGCCCATCTCACGCTGCCAGAAACTGCACTTGCTCAACTTAGCAAACAACTTCTGCTCCCGCAGCTTCTCCACAACTGCCCTCAAATGCACTGCATGCTCCTCAGGACTCTTAGAATAAACCAGGATATCGTCGATGAAAATGATGACAGACACATCCAGAAACTCCTGAAACACGCTGTTCATCAATCTCATAAACGCTGCTGGTGTGTTAGTCAACCCGAAAGGCATCACCACAAACTCATAATGCCCATACCTCGTCATGAAAGCAGTCTTCCTCACATCTGCCTCATCTATCGGTATCTGATGATATCCCGACGCTAGATCCACCTTAGAGAACCAAGTAGCACCCCTCAACTGATCCAACAACTCATCGATCCTAGGAAGAGGATACTTGTTCTTCACAGTGACCCGGTTCAGACCCCGATAATCGATACACAACCTGAAACTCCCATCCTTCTTCTTCACAAACAACACCGGCGCTCCCCACGGTGACACACTAGGACGGATGAATCCCTTACTCAACAAATCCTCTAGCTGCTTCTTCAGCTCTGCCATCTCTGCTAGAGCCATTCTGTAAGGAGCCTTGGATAACGGTGTCGTCCCCGGTTCCAGTTCAATGGTAAAAGGATCCGACCGAGATGGTGGTAATCCCTGCAAAAACTGAAACACATCCTCAAACTCCTCTACTACCGGAATACCGCTAACCGTAGACTTCCCCACTGACTCTGGCATAGATATAGTAACCAGATAAGCCTCACGGCCCTTCTCGATCATCTTCCCAGCCTGAATGGCTGAGATCACGAGACTCCCCGAAGTCGGTCTAATACCCTGAAAAACCAACTTCCCTCCTGGACGCTCAAACTCCACTCTACCCCGATAGCAATCCAAATGCACCATATGCCGATGCAACCAATCCATCCCGAGAATAACATCATACAACTCCACTGGACTGATAAGCAAATCCACTGGCCTCGACTCTCCTGCGATCTGAATATCAACCCCTCTAGCTCGTCCAATAACTCTCAGGAACTTGCCTCCAGCAACTCTAACAACTCCTGTACGCTCCCCAGGATCCTCTCTGATTCCCGCACACTCTGCACACTCCGGGGTAATGAAGCTATGAGAAGCTCCAGAATCAAACATAACGTGGGACTTAAACCTGCCCACCAACAAGGTCCCTACACAAATCTCATGTGTTGAGAACCTAACACTCTATCACAGGAAAACACAAAAATCTGTACCTACTAAAAAATTCACTGAGTTTAAGTACCAGAAATTATACCTGTGATCGCCCCGGCACTGGTTCCACCAGTCTCTGCTGTCGTGTAAGCACGTGGCGTCTGCTCAATCCGTGCCACCTGCTGACCTCCAGGCTGCACCTGATGCAACGCTGCCACTGCTACCGGCTGCAACTTGGGACAGAAAGGCCTGATGTGCCCTGCTTCCCTACAATGATAACATACCCGGGGCCCTACCGTCGGAACACTCCTCTTGGGACAACTAGCAACCTTGTGATCCTTGCTTCCACAACCAAAGCAACCTGCACCACTCGGCCTCTGCGTAGCCTCCCACTTCCACTTGGTTCCCTGAGCATGCCTACCGCCCCTGCTAGAACCACTCTGCTGTTGAGCCTTACTAGGCTGAACTGCTGGAGCCACCGCCACTGACTGTGCCCGGATATCCTCCTCAATCTCTGCTGCAGTCTCAACCAGCTCTGCACGCGTAGCATAACTCCGCCCTCTACAGTGAACCCTCAAATCATCACGTAGAGCCCTCAAAAACCTCCTGATCTGAGCCTCCTCAGACTCCATAGCCCGACCCCCATAACACAGAAGTTGACTGAACTCTAAATCCAGCTCCCGCACTGACCGTGTCCCCTGAGACAACTGAAGGAACTGCACCTCCAAACGATCCAAAGCCTCTCTAGGAAAATACTTGCGGTTGAACTCCAAAACGAAGTCAGCCCAAGTCATCTCCCGCTGCACCCTCCTAGCAGCCACATATCTCCACCACAACTCAGCATCACCACTCAAAAAGTAGACCCCTATGTCCACCCAGAACTCCTCAGGACATCTCAGAGTGTGGAAGTTACGTTCCACTCTCGTCCTCCATGCATCCGCAGCAGTAGGATCTACACCTCCTGAAAACTGCTCAGTACGCAACCGACCCATCTCTTTCAACATGGTGAGATATCGACCATGGACCCCCACATCCGCAGCCACTGGCTGCCGCTCCTCCGCCACCACTGGTGGCACTACCCGAGCCTAAGCCGGTACCACAGGTGGTAACCGCTCCAACACCTGTGCTAGCAAAGCCGCAATGTCAACACCAGGGACTCCACCCGCTGGGGCTCCCACACCTGAGACCCTAGCATCACCGGCCACTGGAGCATCAACACCGCCCCCTCCGGCCACACTCACGAAATCCCCCGGAACACCCTGCGACTCGCCAACACCCTCAGCTGTCACACTCTGGTCCTCGGTCTCACTAACCCCTGGGGCTCTGCCTCTACCATGACCACGTCCGCGACCACGACCGCGTCCACGACCTCGACCAGCAACAGCATCCTCTCTAACCATCTGCACTACCATGAACAGAAGGCTAAGCAAACAATTACTATTTAACACAGAAATAGAAACTCACCGTGGAATCACCAATAGGCTCGAAGAGGATGTTCTAGGACTCCATGCCACACACAATTGACTAACTCACATAATCAATCAAGACATGCAATCCCAAACATCTACAGCACAAAGCCTAGTGAACCCAAACCTAGAACCGTAAGGGCTCTGATACCAAAATGAAAGGACCGACCCTTTTTTTTTAATAAATAATAAATATAATATAATAATATAAAGTACAACTAGTGGTCCCATACCCACTAGCCACCTATCCACAAACACATTCAACAGCGGAAATAACCAACCAATATCCAATAATAATCCAATAATAAAATATAGCAATATTCCAACATAAACAATATCAAAAACAACATAAATCATAGAACCAGCAACCTAGCAATGTTCTAATGACCCAACTCTAGCAACCTAGCAATGCCAGACAACATAAAATCCGAGTCCCTAGAACATCCTCCTCTTCATTGCCTGGATTCCACGATCACACTTTGCCTTTACCTGCACCACAAACACATATTGCAATGCATGAGTATTTTACAAACACTCAGTAAGGCAATCCTCCCATCTACTGGGCTATACACACAAGCAATAGAGTATTAGTAATCTTCACACAACAATCAACACACGTCAATCATAAAACAGGACTTAGCATCGACCGATGCCACAATAGCATCGACCGATGCCAACTGGAGAAGCATCGATCGATACAAAAGCTGCATCAATCGACGCAAGTATAGCTTGCATCGACCGATACCCAGTCCGCATCGACCGATGCATGCTCGACGCACACGAAAAACCCTAAAGTTCATCGCGCCGTCCTCGCACTTGCATCGACCGATGCAAGGTATGCATCGATCGACGCAACGTCGAGCACCGTTATTTCTCCGAAGCTTCTCGCCGGATTTCGTTCCTACAACCACAAAACTCAATCCCAAGCCACAAGAAAGCTTCCTAACGTCCCTAACAACAATCTAATACGTCTAACAACAAACAACAAGCAAATCACTGAATTCTCTAGCTTAGATAAGCCATGGTCCTGCACTTATCTGTGCCAAGACAAATCTGAACCACAAGCAAGCAAGAAAACGCTTCTAGGAAGCTCCTACAACGATCCCAGCTACAGATCTCTACAGGAACACCCCAAAACTCCAAGAAAACTCCAGAAACTCTCAAGAACTCTTTCTCTCTCTCGTTCTTTCTCAAAAACGGCCAAACAACACGAATGGGACAAAACTCGCATCTAAGGGTTTTCCCTAACCCCAAAACGCAGCGTTTGACTTAAGTCAAAACGCACAGAATTGAGCCAGCATCGATCGATGCTCCTACTGCATCGATCGATGCACATCCCAAATCGGAATTCCGGTTCACAGATGTTACACATTTATTGCATATTTTTGTTAATTATAATTAATCAAAAGTTTAAATAAAAAATAATTATGTAAAATAAATTAAATGTTTAAATAAGAAAACAATACTATAGTTTTTCACTAGTGGTACTAATATAGTTAAAGATTTCTATTAAACTGATCATAATTTAAAATTTCAAATGTCAAAACAAGGCAACCCAAACAACACTTTCAAAGAATCAAGGAAACACAACTATAAATCAGTTAAAATAATTATTTGGCAGCACTTCACAAATCCATCACCAAAGACAAAGACGCAAAGAGATGAACACACATTTAATAAACCAAAAAGATTCAGATATATGAATGTCACAATCAAATAACCGTAACACAAAATTATATGAAAAAGACAACCGAAGAAACAAAAAAACAACCTGGACTTTATAAAATTACAGCAATATAAAAAAGAAAATTAATTTTCCCCAAAACACAACTTACACCGAATCAAAAAAAATCACTCACAGGACAAACGGGAAAAAAATTACAACAAATAACACAAAACAACTCACAACCTAAAGAAGCCAACATATTTTCATATAAACAAATTTGCAACCCAAATGACATTCACCTTTAACAAAATCAACAAGGGATAACCAAATATCCCCAATAGATGCGAAGCGAGCAACGAATCAACCAAATACGCAAACCCCCAAAAAAAATCAAGGGAAAATGATTACGATAGGAATGACTGAAAAAACGATTACGAGCATCAAAAACATAAGTTCAATCCTCAAATAGACCTCTAGATCGGAAAATTGCTCTTCTCCTATCCGTTCACGAGGACATCGGATTTTGAAAAAGAACAAATCAATTTCAACTCAATGACATACAAATAATGGTCCAATTAACCCACAAATTAGAAGCCTTACAGAGAAATTGGGTCTGACTGAAACAAACAAAAATAGCCTAGAAAAAAAATTGACAATAAAATCCACAATAAATAACTTATTTATTTTTCTTAATAAAATCCACAATATTTTTCACTCCAAAAACCAAAACATTGACAAAAAAAATTATTCCAACAGTTTACAAAATACATATGAAAATATTAAATAACAATCCAACCACAAAATGAAAAATAATAATAAATTAATGACAACTAACATCTACAACAAAACAACAACTTCAACTAAACAATGTTAACTTCTAATAATAACTTTTTTAAAAGCATTATAAACACACAAGGTGATCTCAATTTTTCCTTTAAAAACAGCAAACTAAATTATACTTACTCCAAAACATATTTTTATTAAAATATCCAACAAAACAACATAAACAATCAAAATTAAATACAAAAACTAACGTAAAGATGAATTTACAAAAACCAAAAAAAAATATACACAACAAAACTCGGAATACACCTTCATCTAACTACGGCGCGTAGCGCGGATCGATTGCTAGTATATATATATAGATACTAAAATCTTTTAAATAATATTCATTTTCAAAAAAGTTACAATCGATACAACTGCTTATTATTCAAATCTAAACAACTCATATACCGTGATTTGATTTTTTTTAATAGACATATTTACTCAATCAATATAAAAGTGTGTGTTCAACTTCTCACATCAACTTTAAAATCATATTATAAACTAAATCAAAATAAATCCAAATCTAAACAAGTAAGAAGCTTCATTTATAAGTCCAAGTTTAAAGTTTGTATATGACTAAATTAGTTTTTAATTTTACCATACATAGTAAATCTTAAACTTTTAAAAAACTTAAAATATTATAATTCATATATATAAACTTAATAAAAATTTTAAAGCTATGAATATTAAAACATATTAAGAGATTAAAATAGCATGAACATAATTTGTTGCAGCAGATTGGTTAAATTTGTTTTACCAAGCGTTGATAACTCAACTGGTAAAGATTCTAGCAAAGTCTAGAGGTTGCTGGTTTGAAGGACGCCGCTTGAAAAGAACCATTTGAAATGCTCGTGTTTATGGCCCGAGAGAATGTACGTGCTTAGGCCCAATACTTTTTAGTAATTCAAAAAAAAAATTAATAGCACAGACAGATTATATTGCTGAACGGATTTGAACCAAAAAAACTAAAAATATAAGATATCATTAATTTGATAGAACAATACAGATTAAATCTTCATTTTATTATTTTTAATAACACTAATATAAAACATGTGAAATTAGTAATCGCCTGACCGCGATGCCCTCAATTTTATTTATTAGAGATTTAGGTATGTATAATAAAAGTTTGACTTTAAAATTTGACCATCAACTGTTTTGACCATTTTTTTTTGAACAGTACAAACATTGCGATCGATCTTTAGGAAGCTACAAAACCAAACAGTGAACATCGAGAGGACTTCTTGTTTGGACGGGAAGTGGAACTTTGTTTCCGGCTCGTCGCCCAAAGCAACCAGTAACATCACCTGCGACTGTACCCTCAACTCCAGTTCAGTCTGTCGTGTCACAAACATGTATGTGCCATTACACATAAAGAAACTTCATATTTCCGTAACTTATATAACAAGAAACAGAGTTAGGGTTCTGAAAAGGATTTTTTTTTTTTTTTTCATTTTCTTCCACAGACAGCTAAGAGGTTTCAATTTGCGAGGAATTATCCCGCCAGAATTTGGGAACCTCACGCGTCTTACAGAGATGTATGAACCTTGATCTTTGTTTCTTGCTTTTACTGTCAATGGATCATAGCAAAATGTCTGAGGCTTAGGACTTACGTAATCTTTGTTCGTGGTTTTTTCTTACAGAGATCTTCAGCTAAACTTTCTCAGTGGAACAATACCTACGTCATTGTCTCGAATTCCGCTTGAAATCTTGTAACCATTCTCTCTCCAATGCATATATCTTTTCCTGTGATGATCAATAAAGTTGTACTGATTCTTGCGTTTTTGTTTTCTGCAACAAACAGGTCTGTAGCCGGAAACCCTCTCTCCGGACCATTTCCTCCTCAAATCGGAGAGATTACTACACTTACTGTAGTGTAATATTACATATCGAATTCTGTTTCCTTCAAACCAGAATTAATGAGACTCTAATATGGGGGAAAAAAAACTTTTGCAGGCAATTGGAAACTAATCTGTTCACAGGATCACTTCCTTCAAACTTAGGGAACTTGAGAAGTCTTAAAAGATTGTAAGATCTTTTATCATATATTTTGTTTTTTTTCTTATATATTGTTATTGTTTAACTTGATGATTTGGTGTATTTATGATTACAGGCTACTCTCTTCAAACAACATCACGAGTCGGATCCCTGAGTCCTTAAGCAATCTCAAGAACTTGACTGATTTGTAAGTAGAAAGACATACAGTGAGACTTCAAAAATGTTGATTCTTTGGAATGATTCTCAAAACCTCCTCTGTTTCTTGCAGTCGGATTGATGCAAACTCTCTATCTGGGAACCTACCTGATTTTATAGGAAACTGGACTCAGCTTATTAGGCTGTGAGTCACCTTCATTTAATTTTTCAGCTTACAGTGAAGTTTGTAGTAAGACTGAATTGTTAATTTGCAGCGACCTCCAAGGCACATCAATGGAAGGTCCAATTCCAACTTCAATATCAAACTTGAAGAACTTGCTTGAATTGTAAGTAAGCAAAGAGTTTAACAATGGGAAAAATGTCATTAAAATCCCCAAGTTAGCATTTTCGTTTATTTAAAGCACGAACTCTGGATTTGGAGGTAAAAAACACCAATCTTTTGTTGACTTCCAAATAATTCGCAAACTCTTGTTGACCTAGTCATTTGAGGCACAACATTATGTGGCCAAACAGAAAAATTAGACGGGATTAATTATCTGTTAATGAGATCCGTTAATAGCAAAACGACGCTATTTATAACACTCTAAATCCCCCATATTAAGAAATCGATAATCGATAATCTCTTTTCTTCTTTGATTTCTCTCTTCTTCTTCGAGTTCAACATATGAGTTCTAGCTCAGAGACATCGGTGGTAGCTTCGTTTGACCGAGGAGTGCCATCGAAGTGTGTTTCTGGAGCCGGAGTCATCAGTTGAATTCGAAGAAGAAGATCTAATCGAAGAAGAAAGGAGGTATCTCAAATTAGGGTTTGTGATTTGGGAATTTTGGGAGGAATTGATAATCGGGTTCGAATTGAGGATGTAATTAAAAAAGAAAACGATGTTGTTTTACCAACTAATGGATCTTATTAACGCCTAATTAACCCCGTTTAATATCTCCGTCTAACCAGTTAATGTTGTGCTTCAAACGGCAAAGTCAATAAAAATTTATGATTTAAATAGAAGTCAGGAAAGAAATGAAGATTTTTTTAACAAATGAAGATTTTGTGATTTAAATCAACGAAAATGCTAAATTGGGGATTTTAATGACATTTTTCAATACTTTTGCATGCTTTTTTTAATGACGTTTAACGATACTTTTTTTTGCATGCTCCTCAAAACTTCTGAGCTTAATAAATCTCTCTTTTATCAGGAGGATAACTGATTTGCATGGACCGGCCTCTTCTTTTCCGGAACTGCAAAATATGACTAATATGCAACGATTGTAAGTGTTGAAGTTTGTCTCACCTCAAGTTATAAACTCAGTTTCATCAAACACCATTTAAGTATCTTTTTCTTTTATTTAATTTCATCACTTGTTAAGTAAGTCAAATTCTCTTTTCTTTTCTTTTCTAATAGTATATCATAATTTAATTTTCTCCAAGATGTCTATTATTTATATAAATTAATACTTGTACGTTAATGTATGTGCAATTTGGGTAATCATGTATTTCTTTCATAAAACTTATAATATTTTATTATATAAAGTTTGATGTCAAAATTACTAATTAATAAGATCATGACATGTGTCAATTGTATCATTCAGATGTTGACACGTGTCAATTCTAAATTTCTTTAAAAAAATTAAAATAAAAATGTAAAAATTCAAAACATACCATTAAAAGATTTTATATAAAAGTAAAATAGAGTAAAGAAAACCTAATTTTATTTAAAATCTTTTAAAGAAAAAAAACCTTTATAAGAAAATTATAAAATTTAAACAGCTTTAAAATTTAGACAAAATCATTATAAATAAATTATATATATATATATATATCATAAAATTCAAAATTATAATATTGTTTACTTATTTTAATTTTATGTTGCTATTTACAAGAAAAATGACTACTTTTTTTTCTTTTTCTTTTTTGTCATCCATTGGACCACAACTGGCCGGCCCAGTAGCCAAATTCCTACATTCGTAGGAGCCGGGACAGACTACTTTTTTTTATAAGATAAATATAATGATTGTGAAAATTATACAATTAATTACTGTTCTAAAAAAATGTAAATACTCACATTTATATATTTACATACAAGTATTTTTTACATAATATTCATTTTCAAAAAAGTTACAATCGATACAATTGCTTATTGTTCAAATTCAAACAACTCATATATTGTGATTTGATTTAAAAAATATATATATATATAATTACTCAATTAATATAAAAGTGTGTGTTCAACTTCCTACATCAACTTTAGAATCATATTATGAATTAAATATTGTAAATTAAATCAAAATGAATCCAAATCCAAACAATGAAACAAGAAGCTTCATTTTATAACTCCAAATTTTAAAGTTTGTATTATTAAAATGGTTTTTAATTCAACTGTTTAATTTTACCATGCATAGTAAATCTTAAACTTTTAAAATTTTTAAATTATTATAATTGATATATCTAAACTTAATAAAAAATTTAAAGCTATGAATATTTAAACATATTAAGTGATTAAAATAGCACGGGTTATATAACTCCAAATTTTAAACATATTAAGCTTCATTTTATAACTCCAAATTTTAAAGTTTTATTATTAAAATGGTTTTTAATTCAACTGTTTAATTTTACCATGCATAGTAAATCTTAAACTTTTAAAAATTTTAAAATATTATAATTGATATATCTAAACTTAATAAAAAATTTAAAGCTATGAATATTTAAACATATTAAGTGACTAAAATAGCACGGGTTATATTGCTGATCGGATTTGAACAAATAAACTAAACGATATAAAATATCACTAATTTGATAGATTTATACATTTTAACTCCTTATTTTATTATTTTTTAAACAACACCCATATAATACATGTCAAATTTATAACTCGCCTGATTACGTAAACATGTCAATTTTATTTATTACAGATTTATGTATGTATAATACGAATTTTTACATAATAAAAGTTTGACTTTAAAATTTGACCATCAAATGTTTTGACCATTTTTTGTTTTGAACAGTACAAACATTGCGAACGATCTTTAGGAAGCTTCAAAACCAAACAGTGAACACCGAGAGGACTTCTTGTTTGGACGGGAAGTGGAACTTTGTTTCCGGCTCGTCGCCCAAAGCAACCAGTAACATCACCTGCGACTGTACCCTCAACTCCAGTTCAGTCTGTCGTGTCACAAACATGTATGTGCCATTGCCATTACACAAATAAACTTCATATTTCCGTAACTTACATAACAAGAAACAGAGTTAGGGTTCTGAAAATGAATTTTTTTTTCTTCTTTTTTTTCAGTTTCATAAACAGACAGCTTAGAGGTTTCAATTTGCGAGGAATTATCCCGCCAGAATTTGGGAACCTCACGCGTCTTACAGAGATGTATGAACCTTGATCTTTGTTTCTTGCTTTTACTGTCAATGGATCATAGCAAAATGTCTGAGGCTTGGGACTTAAGTAATCTTTTTTCGTGGTTTTTTCTTACAGAGATCTTCAGCTGAACATTCTCAGTGGAACAATACCTACGACATTGTCTCGAATTCCGCTTGAAATCTTGTAAGTTGTAACCATTCTCTCTCCAATGCTTATATCTTTCCTGTGATGATCGATAAAGTTGTACTGATTCTTGCGTTTTTGTTTTCTGCAACAAACAGGTCTGTAGCCGGAAACCGTCTCTCCGGACCATTTCCTCCTCAAGTCGGAGAGATTACTACACTTACTGTAGTGTAATATTACATATCGAATTCTATTTCCTTCAAACCAGAACTGAAGAGACTCTAATATGGGGGAAAAAAAACTTTTGCAGGCAATTGGAAACTAATCTGTTCACAGGACAACTTCCTTCAAACCTAGGGAACTTGAGAAGTCTGAAAAGATTGTAAGATCTTTTATCATATATTTTGTTTTTTTTTCTTATATATTGTTATTGTTTAACTTGATGATTTGGTGTATTTATGATTACAGGCTACTCTCTTCAAACAACATCACGAGTCGGATCCCTGAGTCCTTAAGCAATCTCAAGAACTTGACTGATTTGTAAGTAGAAAGACATACAGTGAGACTTCAAAAATGTTGATTCTTTGGAATGATTCTCAAAACCTCCTCTGTTTCTTGCAGTCGGATTGATGCAAACTCTCTATCTGGGAACCTACCTGATTTTATAGGAAACTGGACTCAGCTTATTAGGCTGTGAGTCACCTTCATTTAATTTTTTCAGCTTACAGTGAAGTTTGTAGTAAGACTGAATTGTTAATTTGCAGAGACCTCCAAGGCACATCAATGGAAGGTCCAATTCCAACTTCAATATCAAACTTGAAGAACTTGCTTGAATTGTAAGTAACCAAAGAGTTTAACAATACCTTTTTTGCATGCTCGTCAAAACTTCTGAGCTTAATAAAGCTCTCTTTATATCAGGAGGATAACCGATTTGCATGGACCGGCCTCTTCTTTTCCGGAACTGCAAAATATGACTAATATGCAACGATTGTAAGTGTTGAAGTTTGTCTCACCTCAAGTTATAAACTCAGTTTCATCAAACACCATTTAAGTATCTTTTTCTTTTATTTAATTTCATCAGGGTACTAAGAAATTGTTTGATAAGGGGACCTATTCCAGAGTACATTGGTACCTCCTTGAGTAAGCTGAAGTTACTGTAAGTCAAATTCTCTTGCTACTTCTACAGCTTAAAGGCTAATAGTTTGATCCAAGATCTCACTTTAAAGTATGTGTGTGTGCAGAGCTTTAAGCTCAAACATGCTAACCGGTGTAATTCCAGACACATTTCGGAATCTTGAGACATTTAACTTTATGTATGTTTCAAATTATCAACATATAAAGATGATATAAATCTTTCAAAAACTGAATGTTAGTTACTTTGCTGCTTTAAGTATCTGAATAATAACTCATTGACTGGTCCAGTTCCTCAGTTCATTCTGGATAGTAAACAAAACATGTAAGCAAACTAACTAACTGCCTCGAGGTTTTAAATTCGGAATACAACAATTTTCTTGATCTGTTTTCAGCGATTTATCTTACAACAATTTCACTCAGCCACCTACTCTAAGCTGTAATCAGCTTGATGTGTAAGCATTGTTGTTGTTTTATATCAGTGATCTTTAGTTTAATCTCGTCTATATGTTTTTCTAATCAGCACTATTGGTTAAAACATTCAGGAACTTGATCTCCAGCTACCCGTCAGCAACCGATGACTCGTGAGTCTTCTTATTCCCCTCCTTTCGGTTCATTAAACCAAAGATACTTACAGAGAAATAATACCTACTTGTGTAGTGTTCAATGGTGCTTGAGGAAGAATCTTCCATGTCCTAGAGAGGCAGAACGTAAGTGAAAAATTAGTATCTTTCATGATTCAAACTTTTCTAGGGAACAAAAACTGAATAAGTTTCTTGCAGATTCTTCCTTGTTCATCAACTGTGGAGGAAACCAACTCAAGCTTGGTAAAGACATGTATGTAGAAGACTTAAACAAGAGAGGAGCATCAACATTCTCTTCTGTCTCTGACAAATGGGGATACAGTAGTTCTGGAGCTTGGTTAGGCAATGACAAGGCCACTTACATAGCAACTGACACATTTAACTTGATCAATGAATCAACTCCAGAGTATTACAAATAAGCCCGTCTCGCTTCACAATCACTCAAGTACTATGGACTGTGCATGATAAAAGGAAGTTACAAAGTGCAGCTCCATTTTGCAGAGATTATGTTCTCAAATGACCAGACTTATAGTAGCTTAGGGCGGCGAGTATTCGACATTTATGTTCAAGTGAGTTTTGCAGAACAACGATGAAAGTTTTGTTTCAAAACCAAGTTTCAGTTTTCTTCGATCAAAGTTCACAATGGGATTCTATTGTGCAGGGGAATTTGTTGGAGAGGGACTTTAACATAGCAGAGAGAGCAGGTGGAGTTGGTAAACCGTTCCTAAGGCAAATTAATGATGTTCAGGTGAATGGAAGTACGTTGGAGATTCACTTGAAGTGGTTAGGGAAAGGCACAAACATAATACCAACACGAGGTGTTTACGGGCCTCTCATATCTGCCATTACTATTACACCAAGTGAGTTTTCTTTCCAATCTTTCTCAACTGTTTATTATAATTTTGGAGTGAGTGAACGAATGAATGTTCTTTCTCTATTGTAGATTTTAAGGTTGATACCGGAAAAGAATTTTCTAAGGGAGCAGTTGCAGCGTGTGCAGCTTTCGGGTTGCTGGTACTCCTAATCCTCAGGCTTACAGGTTACTTAGGTGGAAAAGAAGAAGTGGATGAAAATGGTAAGAAAGAAAACATCATTCCTATGTTTCAAGAAATGCTCCTCATTTTCAAGATCTAATTGTTTCTTTCAAATCTTACATTTTGGTTTTATCAGAAGAGCTTCGGGGACTTGATTTGCAGATAGGTTCGTTTACATTGAAACAAATCAAACGTGCTACTAATAACTTTGATCCAGAAAACAAGATTGGTGAAGGAGGATTTGGACCGGTTTATAAGGTGATGCATGATTGCTTTGGTTTTACACATCTTCACAACTTTCTTCGAGTTTGGATTATAATTAGTGTTAATGGGTTTTGGTTATTAGGGTGTTCTTGCTGATGGAATGACCATCGCGGTGAAGCAGCTTTCATCAAAATCTAAGCAAGGAAACAGAGAATTTGTGACTGAGATCGGAATGATCTCTGCGTTGCAACACCCAAATCTTGTGAAACTTTATGGATGTTGCATTGAAGGGAAAGAGCTTTTACTTGTGTAAGAGTACTTAGAGAACAATAGTCTCGCTCGCGCACTCCTTGGTTAGTCTTTTTGTCCATCTGTGAAAGATAGTTTTAGGTTCTTGATCTTTAAGCTAAAGTGTCTTGTGGGTTATTTTTACAGGCACAGAGAAACAGAAACTTCACTTAGAGTGGCCAACAAGGAACAAGATATGCTTAGGGATTGCGAAAGGATTGTCTTATCTACACGAGGAATCAAGGCTGAAGATTGTTCATAGAGACATAAAAGCGACAAATGTGCTTCTTGATCTGTCTCTAAATGCTAAGATCTCTGATTTTGGTCTAGCACAATATCAGCACAAGGGTTGCAGGAACAATGTGAGTGTTGATTACTTATCTTTTCTGAAATTCATCGGTTAACACTTACAAGAATGTATATTTCATTGATGCAGAGGTTACATGGCTCCAGAGTATGCAATGAGAGGTTACTTAACAGACAAAGCAGATGTTTACAGCTTTGGTTTTGTCTGCTTAAAGATTGTGAGTGGAAAGAGCAATACAAATTACAGACCAAGAGAAGAGTTTATTTACCTTCTTGATTGGGCATATGTCTTGCAAGAACAAGGGAGTCTTCTAGAACTCGTGGATCCTGATCTTGGTACAAGCTTTTCGAAGAAACAAGCAATGAGGATCCAAGTGATTCAGCTGATCCAAGTGACCAAGAGAAGTCCAACCACCACTGGTGAAACGTGAAGCTGATCCAAGTGATTCAGCTGCAATGAGGTTCAAGGCCTTTGAGCTTTTGTCACAAGACAGCGAGTCACAAGTCTCGACCTATACAAGAAACAATGAACAACACATTAGCTCCTCTTCTTTGGAGGGTCCTTGGGTTGACTCTTCCTTCTCTGAGCCTAGCAAAGGTGTTAGCCTACAACAGCAAGAAGAAGGAAGGTCATCATCTTCGTCGAGGGGACTGTTAGATGATCTTACCGATGTGAAGATTGAGTAATGAATTGTATAATTTTCTCTTTTTTTCTTGCTTGATTTACTGTACAAAAGAAGATTTCTTTTCAGGTTTTGTTATTACGCTGTGAAATTACTCTGTGGGGTTGATGAGTGTGATTTACTATATACAATTTAGTCTTTTGACTACACAAACCAAAAACTTAGCCCTTACATATTTTCAGAACTCGAAAGCATTGTTAATCTGAATGGAGAAAGATGGTCGAGCAACGTTTGAAAGAGGAGTATCAGCTCTAACAACTATTCCGGTTCGTCCAATGTTCCCATTCCACTTTGACCGACCAAACTGAGGTTTTAGAGAAAACCCAAAATGAGACCAATGAACAACCAAACTAGGTTTGGGTTTAAAGAAAAAAAGAAAGAAAGAGAAATATTAGCTTACGGAAACAGATGCAAATGTTGAAGGATGAGCTGTGAATGCGCAGCCACATATCATATTGATATTATCGTTCAACGAGTGAATAACTTCGGTTCTCACCCCGGGATCGCTTCCACCAAATGTAGAGCACATGCTGTTTCCGTGTTTATGAGTTCAAAGACATATGAGACGGTTTTAGTTTACCTAAGTTGGAAAAGAGAAAGGCCGGTTTTAGTTTACCTAAGTTGAATTGCAGGTTTCAACATGAGACCAGACCTACGCCAAGCCAAGGCTTGAGAAACACCCAATGCAAATGATTTGTCAGGCCAATTTACCATTGGTGTGATTCGTGTTCCCTTTTTACTCTGAATCATCAAAGTCAAAAAAACAGATTTTTAAGCTCTTGAATAAAGGAATTGTGAGTGACTATAACTTGATCAAATTATTAACCAACCTTGCAGGAGAAACTAAATCTCATATCTCCTGGATATTGACCTTGCGCTTGAAGAAGACCACCGCATAAAGGAACAAAGACACTTGTCGTCAATCCCTCACCAGATACATATGTTAATTGTCCATTTGGGAATTGCAAGTCGACAAATGACTGTTCCATGAGCCGGAAAAAAAAAAGACAAAGCTTCGAGAATTAGTACCACTATGCAAGAATATGAAAAGGAAAACAAACACACATACTGATATGCTCAAATTATTCCTAGAGCTACTCTCTCAAATAAGAGATCAATTGCAGTACTTAGGGGTCGAATCCACAGAGACTCAAGATCAAACACAATAGATTGTAAAGTTTTGTAAATTACGCTAAACTAGTTAAATTGAATTGAAATAAAGCAATGCAAATATTTAAATAAAAGTGATGTGAATTCAGAAAATCAAAAGAGCTAAGCCTAGGGAATTTCTCAGGAAATTATGAAATATTAAATCAGATAAATTAATTAAGGTTCAAGCAATAAAAATCAGATCTAGAACTCTAAACTTTTGATAAATTAAATCAGTTCTCACTGCAGATAATATCTAAATTTAAAACCAGAAAATTCAAATCTCTTTGTAAAATTCCAAGTAATAAATCAGCTTTAAAAACAGGTTTAGATAAGTTCACAGAATTATTCATTCAAATCTCTTTGTAAAAAAACAATTCTGCTCATCAATGGTTTAATCAGGAAAACAATTATATTCTCATATCAATTTATTTCCCTAAGATAACAATTCTAGGTGATCAATCAAGAACTATTGTGAAGAACAACCAAAGATGAAGATCATAAAAGATTAAGAACCCTAAAAATCTCAGATCTAATAAATCATAAAAACCCTATGAAAAACCCTAAACCTAACAAGCAAATTACTCAGACATGATCAAAGAAGAACAAATCATAATTCTGAATAACATGAATAGATATTAAAAGTAAAAGAAGGGAGTTCAAGAAATTCTTCTCTACAAAGCAGATCAGATCTCTCCCAAAAAGCTCTCAATATCTCTCTCTCAAAAACTGCTAGAAAATAACTTAAGGGTTTGGAAAATCTAAAAACACTATTTATATGTCCTAAAACACGTCAGGGACTTATGTTGCAAATATGGAAAACTTTGGGGCAACTTTTGTAAAACTTCCAAATTTGAAGACTTGTCTCGATTTGCAATGGGTGTCGACCGATGCTCTTCTAGTGTCGATCGATGCCCTTCGTATAATCAGACTTCAAATTGATTCTTCGAGATTTATGCTCCAAAACAATCCAAATTACTCCATTTCGCTCCTTTCATGCTAAAAACCTGTAAAGACTCAAAAACAATCTAGAAACAAATGAAAAGACACTAAAAGACTCCTTATATCATGGTTAAAAACCACAAAAACCATGATATATCAACTCCCCCAGACTTAGCCTTTGCTTGCCCTCAAGCAAAACATAAGCTTAGACCTGTGAAAGAGGTTTGAAAACTGGGAACTCACTCAACTGCATAATGATTCTTATTTGCACTCTTCATTTACCTGACTCAAGAACTTACTTCTTATACTCAACCATGATTAGCATCAACATTCCTTACTCAAATCCCACAATCCTTTGGAATCTCTGAAATCTCCATTGTCATCTCATTAGTCAATATTAAAGCAAGTACAGGTGAGTTCTTACCTTGGGTGTATTGAACAGTGGCATATGGACTCTTTTCAGGCCAAGACATTCTTCTTACATCTCCTTTCCTCTCCCTTTTCTCACTTCCATTCTTTTTTTTTTCTTTTTTTTTCAAAGGTGTAAGCGAATACCGGGGTCATCGGTAATTTACCTACCCCTCGCTTCCAAGCTTTGTGTGATCATTTGACTCAAGAGTAGAATAATGAGGTCACTGGTAATTTACCTACCTCTCTAAACTGATCAAAATCATCTCATCTTTTATTCTCTTTATTTTTTTCTTAAAGCACTGAAGGGAAGAGAGAGGGGAGACATACTTTGAAAAATTGCACTGTCTTGTATGGCCTGAAGAAGATATCTAGTCCACTGATTTCCAACCCCAAAGTAAGAGATTAAGTCCGGTTAAAATCCTGATAAAAGTTGAGACAATGTTAGATCAATCAGATATCCATTGAATAAGGGCTTTCAGGATTGTTGATAAGGCTCATAGTCTTTCTAAGATTCAGTTTTGAGATCAAGCATAAACAAATAATCATTAGAGTGTTAGCCAAATAAGAGAAATTATTAGTCAAGATCATAATTCCCAAAGACAAAAAGAAAAATTTGAAAAATTTGACTCAAACTTTATGGTTTTGACTGACACAACTGAAACTCAAAAACAGAAAACATAGTTAGTACTAACCTCCCCCAGACTTAAACAACACTGTCCCCAGTGTTATCAAGTAAGAGGAAAGCAAAAATAAAAATAAAATAAATAGAAATCAAAATCAAAAGAAAAAGAAAAACTTACCAGTGGGTTGCCTCCCACTAAGCGCTTGTTTTCAGTCATTAGCTTGACTGTGCTGGAGCTCAGGAACCTAGTGGAGCAGAACATGACATTGAAATCCTCTTCATCCATGGTGGTGTATAAGCTTTAGGTGCATGAGGTCTGCCAAGGATGTGAGGAACAGGACCAGGGCGGGATTTAGGTATGGGAGGGTATCTTTTCTTTCCTGCAAAATCATCAATAGAAGAAACAAGCGCTCTACGATAATCTCGTGGCTTGGTTAACTGTAAAACAGTTTTTATCTCTTTGAAATTCTTATTGGTGATTTGAAGAGGTTTAGGAGAAGGAGAGGTGTACCTTTGCCTTACCTGAGGGCTTTGGAGTGTGGATTGAGAGACTTTCTGTTGGGGAACAGGATTCTGACTTGGAACATCAGTTTTGGAGCTGTTCTGTCTCGGTCGTGGAGGGGTGTCGATCGATACCGTCTTGGTGGCATCGATCGACACTGAGCCTGATGCTCGTGTTGCAGAAACTTTTTCAACAGAAAAAGTCTGTCCATCAATAGTAGGAGCTCTCCTCAGCTTATCCATCTCAAAATGCATACTCAATCCATCCACATTCAGTGTTATGTGTCCCTTCTGCACATCAATGACTGCACCAGCTGTATCCAAGAAAGACCTTCCTAAGATAAGAGGATCTTTAGGCTCTTGATCATACTTCAGCACCACAAAGTCAGTGGGAATCATGAAGTTGCCAACCTCAACTGGAATATCCTCTAAAATACCTTCAGGAGTTCTTCTGGATCTATCAGCTAGGATTAGAGAAATCTGAGTTGGCTTGAATTCTGTCATCCCAAGTCTCACAGCAACAGAATGTGGCATCAAGTTGATGCTAGAGCCAAGGTCACAAAGTGAGTGTGAAAACCTTCCTGCTGAGATAGAGCAATCAAGTACAAAGCTTCCAGGATCTGGTAACTTCTCTGCAGTCTTACATTGAATGATTGCACTCACTTCCTTAGAGACAACCACTTCTTGCTTTCTCTCCTTCTTCCTCTGAACAGGCTGGTTCAACAGAATTGCACTAACATCTTTTGTAAGCAGTGCTCCTTCCTCAGGGCTCAAACCATTTGATACCATTCTCTTGACATAGCGCCTAAGTGGTGGTGAAAGCTTTATTGCATCAATCAAAGGCATCTCAATCATCACCTTATCCATCATTGCCTTGCATCTAGCTTCTTCCATCTCCTGCTTAGACTTTCTTGGCTTGGGAAAAGGAACCTTAGGCTTGTAGACCCTTTCAACTGTTGGAACCTGAGATTTTGCAGTTTCTGGGTTCGTCTGGCTAGAGTGTCGATCGACACCCAGGTGGTGTCGATCGATGCCATCATCTGGATCCGACAGATTGGCCGATTTTTCTCCTTGTTCTGCAGAAAAAATGTCACCATCATCTTCATCTCTCACTGATATGGCATTGCAAGCATGCTTGGGGTTTAACTCAGTTCTTCCAGGAAGAAAACCCTCTGAAGAAAATACTCAGCAATTGAACCCTTGAAAAACCATGGTGTGGACAGTCCCTCTGATAAGCTTTGAATCTCACCCAAGCTGCCTTGAATGCTTCATCTGGTCTTTGCTTGAAAGTGGATAGCTTGACTCTCAACTCATCTGACATTGCATCATCATAGAAATGGTTGAGGAAAGCCACTTTGACTTGTTGCCAAGATGTCAAAGATCCAGCTGGCAACTGCTTCAACCACTGAGATGCCTCTCCTGCAAGTGAGTATGGGAAGAGCTTGCAGAATATGAAGTCCTCAGTCACTCCATTAGCCTTGATACTGGTCACAAGATCCTCAAAATGCTCAATATGGTCCAGAGGCTTCTCATGGGGCAAAGCAGAGAAAGGTCTCTGCCCAACTAGCTGAAAGTAAGCAGGCTTCAGCTCAAAGTCATTCCTCTGGAATGGAGGAGGAACAATAGCAGACCGGTTCTCATACACCAGATCAGCCCGATTGTAGTCAGCAATGGTCCTGATCAGATCCCGGTTGTTCTCCTGTCTTCGAACAGGGTTCTGTACGTGGTTGGCAGCTCCACGCACGTCTGCAGGTGGGTGTCGATCGATGCCACCTGGTTGGTGTCGATCGACACCAAGATCCGGATCAGCCTGCTCGTTGACAACAGCCTGACCTCCAACGACACCACCTTGCTGGTTCACAACAGCCTGCTCGTTGACAACAGGTTCAGGAATCACGTTTCCTTCTGCATCAAGCTTTTGGCCATGCTCATTGCGCAAGTGGCCCTCTTGATCCCTCAAAACACCAGCCTCATCACGCATCAGAATGATCGTATTAACCATCTTCAGAGATTTAGCTGCCTTTCTGTTCTCACGTTCAAGCTTTCCCAACTCTTTGTTTGACAAATTCACAGTAGGACCAGACTTGTTGTTCCTTGTGTGAGGTTTAGGAGGCATGCACCTGAAACACCAAAGAGAAGAAAAACGACAAAAACGTGTAAGTAGAAAATAAAAAGAAAAATTTAGACGAAATTAAAAACTTAAATCTAATGGTAGAATCAGAGAGTCCCCGGCAACGGCGCCAAAATTTGATATGCTCAAATTATCCCTAGAGCTACTCTCTCAAACAAGAGATCAATTGCAGTACTTAGGGGTCGAATCCACAGAGACTCAAGATCAAACACAATAGATTGTAAAGTTTTGTAAATTACGCTAAACTAGTTAAATTGAATTGAAATAAAGCAATGCAAATATTTAAATAAAAGTGATGTGAATTCAGAAAATCAAAAGAGCTAAGCCTAGGGAATTTCTCAGGAAATTATGAAATATTAAATCAGATAAATTAATTAAGGTTCAAGCAATAAAAATCAGATCTAGAACTCTAAACTTTTGATAAATTAAATCAGTTCTCACTGCAGATAATATCTAAATTTAAAACCAGAAAATCCAAATCTCTTTGTAAAATTCCAAGTAATAAATCAGCTTTAAAAACAGGTTTAGATAAGTTCACAGAATTATTCATTCAAATCTCTTTGTAAAAAAACAATTCTGCTCATCAATGGTTTAATCAGGAAAACAATTATATTCTCATATCAATTTATTTCCCTAAGATAACAATTCTAGGTGATCAATCAAGAACTATTGTGAAGAACAACCAAAGATGAAGATCATAAAAGATTAAGAACCCTAAAAATCTCAGATCTAATAAATCATAAAAACCCTATGAAAAACCCTAAACCTAACAAGCAAATTACTCAGACATGATCAAAGAAGAACAAATCATAATTCTGAATAACATGAATAGATATTAAAAGTAAAAGAAGGGAGTTCAAGAAATTCTTCTCTACAAAGCAGATCAGATCTCTCCCAAAAAGCTCTCAATATCTCTCTCTCAAAAACTGCTAGAAAATAACTTAAGGGTTTGGAAAATCTAAAAACACTATTTATATGTCCTAAAACACGTCAGGGACTTATGTTGCAAATATGGAAAACTTTGGGGCAACTTTTGTAAAACTTCCAAATTTGAAGACTTGTCTCGATTTGCAATGGGTGTCGACCGATGCTCTTCTAGTGTCGATCGATGCCCTTCGTATAATCAGACTTCAAATTGATTCTTCGAGATTTATGCTCCAAAACAATCCAAATTGCTCCATTTCGCTCCTTTCATGCTAAAAACCTGTAAAGACTCAAAAACAATCTAGAAACAAATGAAAAGACACTAAAAGACTCCTTATATCATGGTTAAAAACCACAAAAACCATGATATATCACATACATATACACGCATAGAAAGATTTTAAAGTAAAGACACTTACGCAATCTAAAGGATTGAGGCAGAGCATGGACATCATAAGCCATCTTCGATGCTTTGACCACAAAGCTGGACACAGTGAATGCATACCTTTCTGAAAAGAGGTTTACCATCCGAGTTTTGAAACAATAAGCAAAACTTGATATTGATGTTTTGTTATTGAATTAACCAAGAATGTAACATTGCATTCACTCAACAAATCGTATTGTTGTCTTTTAGATATGGGTGCTTACGGTAGTAAATAACCAAAGTCAAATTATCTAACGAAATTGTAATATTTCTATTATTTTTACCAACTTTTATTTTTGCCAGTCTTAATTTTGGTTTAATAATAGTTCAAAACATATTATACAAAACTTGATTCAGCACACGCTTAAAAACTTGATATACAACAAAATTTTAATGAACATAGCAACAATGCGATAAGGAAGAGAGAATGATCGATGAGTGACTCTTAACGAGTTCTGATGCTTTGTTGCTTGTTTCGGCCAAATCTCTTCATGAAGCACTCATGCTTGTATGAAACTGCTATGTATCCCATCGCCAGCCCAAATACAACTCCAGGTGCAAAACCTAAACCTGCTGCGTTCCAACTGAATGATTCTTCTTCTTCTTCTTCTTTTGTCGCCACCAGTTCGGGTTGTGGTGGTGTTGGAGTTTGGATATCTCTGCAAACATCCTTAAGGGAAGGACCATTAAGTCCGGGTTTCCTTCATAGGAGGAGCAATTTTGTCGTAGAAACTGTGTGGCTTGTGGTATGGAACCTACAAGCTGGTTATGTGAAACGTTTATCCACGCGAGAGAAGAGAGTGCCCCAAGCTATGAAGGAATCTCACCAGAAATCTTGTTTTGGGATAGGTCTAGTGACTCCAGATTCGTCAAGTTTGCCATAGTAGATGGGATGTGGCCCGTGAAAGCATTGCTTGACAAGTTGAGATTACGAAGCTCCTTCAGCAGACCAATGGAATTAGGAATAGCTCCATGGAGTTGATTTCTTGAAAAATCGATGGCCGTGTAGATTGCAAGGACACGTTCCATCTCCATTGACACTCCTTTACTCATCAACACAAGTGAAAAGTAGTCGCCTCGTGAAGAACTCTGAATGTACTCTGGTTCTATATTATCATCTCTCTTGGAAGACATCGCAGTCCAGTTCAAAAAGTAATCAGATGGCAATGTACCAACGAAGTCATTATGTGATACATCAATGATTTTCAACTGAGGAAATCCAAACCAAACACCATCAACACTATGTAATGTGCCATTAAACTTGTTAGAGCGAATGACGAGAACTTGAAGATTCTGTAAAGAATTCAAGTGGAAGGGAAACATGTCGTTGATTGTGTTGCTTTCCACGTTCAGAACTTCCAAGGCAGAGCAACCAACAAGAGAAGCGGGAATTTTGCCCTCTAATCGGTTTTGGCTGACGTCAAGTGTTATTAAGCTCTTGGCGTTGTGAAATATTTCGGGAAGAATGCCGCTGAGTTTGTTGTTACGGAGATCCAGATCTGAAAGAGAACTCATCACCAGAGTCTCTAAACACCTAGGAATTGAGCCATTGAGGTTGTAGTCTGATAGATCTAAGATCTGCAGAGAGCTTAGTCCACATACTGATCGAGGGATCTCCCCAGTGAAGTTATTCTTAGAACCAAAAAAATATCAGAGATGCTTCGAGGATGGGATGAAGAGAGGTCCTTGGAAAGCATTTGAGCTTAGATCAACAGTACTGATTTGACTCTCAGGAGAAACTTTTGAGGATCCATTAAAACCGCTGAGAGAGTTGTTAGAGAGATTCACCTCGAACAACTTTGGCAGTCTCCACAACCAGTCTGGTACTTGACCTTTGATTTTGTTGTTGGAAAGATTTAGTATTTGTAGATTTTTTTCCGTTTCTTATGAATTCAGGGAACTCAGTGATGTTGCAGCCTCGCAAATACAAACGTGCCAATTTTGATGGAAAATCCGAATCATTAGTGATATTTGCTGTTGAGAGAGAGATGCCTGAGAGAAATAATGTCTCTAGCTTCTTGAGAGGCGAGAAGACATTTAAGTCAACTCCTAGACCGATTCTGTCGTAATTTCTATTGTCAATATAAAATTCTCGTAAATTAGGCAAGAAGAGAGAGATATTCCCAATCCCAGTAAAGTCCCTGAATTTGTTATAACTCAAATAGATTTGGGTCATTGAGGGAATCTTGAGTAGGGATGAAAGAATGTCTCCCGTAAAAGAATTATCATAAGCAAGAAAAGACTCTAATTTGGAGATGGAGAATTGGCTGATGTTTGGTGGAAGGGAACCTGTGAACTGATTTGAAGAGAGAGAGAGTCTACGTAGTTGGGTCAAATTGAGTATCGAAATTGGCAAATTTCCATTGAGCTTGTTATCGCTAACATCAAAACAGTCAATTGTTTTAGATTGCCAATCGAAGATGGGATTTCACCAACAAAATTATTCCCAGAAAGATCGAGAATAGAGAGATGAGAAAGGTTCCCAAGTGAAAACGGAATCTTCCCCGAGAACTGAGAGGAGTAAAGGGTCAAAGAAGTCAAATGTTTGAGGCTGCTGATGGAGTCGGGTATGGGACCTGAAAAGGCTGTGCTTTTAGTGGACAGCGCTACTAAAGAGTTATTTTCACGAAACATGGGAAGATTGCCTCTTAGATTTGGATTATTGTTTAATCTAATGGACTGTAAGCTCGGTATCAGAAGAACACTACTTGGAAATTCTCCAAACAGGTTGCAACTTTCAAGATGTAGTGACCTTAGAGATTGCATGTTCGAAAACCCATGGGGGATTTCTGAAGAAATGTTTACATCGCTCAAATCCAGTTCTCTAAGATTCCTCAAATTTTGAGCAAGTAGATGAAGAAAGGATCCATCAATGGATAAAAATAAATAATCATAAGAAGAAAGATCGAGAGACACCAACTTGGTTAGCTGAAGAAGGTTGATTGGAATTTGGCCTGATAGTGAAGACTGGGAGAGATTAAGTCTTTTTAGCTCCATGAGTTTGTCAAATTCAGCTGGGATTGGTGAACCGGTGAAGTTGTTGTAAGAAAGGTTCAAATCTCGGAGATGACGCAGTCTGAAAAGACTGCTCTTGGATTTAAGTGGGCCATGGAGGTTGCTGGAACTAAGGTCTAGCCCGATCACTTTGCCCGACTTAGCAGCACAGGTGATACCATCCCAAGAACAGCAATCACTTTTATTCACCCATGATTCTGTCTTCGGATAAGAAAACACATCTGAATCAGGTATCTGAATCAAAAACTCAGTCTTAAACTCAAAAAGAGCATCCCTTTGGTCAGAATGACACAAGCGTTGTGTAGAAGAAACAAACGTGTTTAGAAAACTTGAAACGAGAAAAAGGAAACATATAGAACGAAGAAGGAAGCTCATTTTCTGATTAGACAAGAAAGCTTTCATATTTGTGGAAATGAAAAAAGTAATATGAAGTAGTGATATGGTAAATTAGTGTTGCAGGTCACTTACATATATATAAAAAAAAACAAACACATGAAGCTCCATTGACTTGATGATTTGAAGTCTTTTTGAAGAAAAAACTTCCCTACTAAAAATCTTATGAGTCCTTGCAAATCCAATAGACTTGACTTGAAAGACCATAAACTCGTTCTTGGCCCCTAAAAACGTGTTTAATGAAATTAGAAATTTGGATTTTAGTGAGGACAATAGAAAAATCAAAGTGCTGTGTAGCCTAAGTCAACTCTTCTGTGAAAAATGTTTTCATAGTGTCCTCTATGAAATGAAAGCATTTTTCACACCTGAAACATACGTCAGTATCAACTTTCCAAAATTTGCATTTCCTTAATTTCGAGCCACAAAACTAATATTATTTTCAATATTATTTAATAAATAAAGACAAAGAACAAAACTTGTAGACTTGGCTAATTTGGTTGAAGAGTTTTGTTCTCAAAACTGTGCTACTTGCATTAGTAAAAAAGCGATGCCCATTGTCTAATATCACCAAACCCATACGTCACGTTTTATCTCTCATCACTGCCTCTTCATCTCAAAAATTTCTGTTTAATCATGTCGTTTCTTACATGTTTCTCATGGCAATTGCTATTAAAGTTGACAATCAAATTTTTTGATACAAAATCTTCTCTTTTTGTTTAAAGTTGAACTATTGTCTAAATCAACTGGTTCAGAATTGATGATTTGTTTCTGTAATCGTGTAACCTAAAAGTGTCAGATTAATTTCAAAGCTTCATTATAAACACAGATGTGTGCAGGTTGCTGCCGATTACATTTGACATCTAAGCGCCAATAAGTATGTATAACTATATGTACACAAGCATGTACATTTACAGGCACAAAGACAAACACAAGCATGTACATTTACAGGCACAGAGAAACAAAAACTTCACTTGGATTGGTCAACAAGGAACAAGATATGCTTAGGGATTGCGAAAGGATTGTATTATCTACACGAGGAATCAAGGCTGAAGATTGTTCATAGAGACATAAAAGCCACGAATGTGTTTCTTGATCTGTCTCTAAATGCTAAGATCTCTGATTTTGGTCTAGCCAAGCTCGACGAGGAAGAGAATACACATATCAGCACAAGGATTGCAGGAACAATGTGAGTCTTTATTACTTAACTTTTCTGAAATTCATCGGTTAACACTTACAAGAATGTATATTTCATTGATGCAGAGGTTACATGGCTCCAGAGTATGCAATGAGAGGTTACTTAACAGACAAAGCAGATGTTTACAGCTTTGGTTTTGTCTGTTTAGAGATTGTCAGTGGAAAGAGCAATACAAATTACAGACCAAGAGAAGAGTTTATTTACCTTCTTGATTGGGCATATGTCTTGCAAGAACAAGGGAGTCTTCTAGAGCTTGTGGATCCAGATCTCGGTACAAGCTTTTCGAAGAAAGAAGCAATGAGAATGTTGAACATAGCTTTACTCTGTACCAACCCATCTCCGACACTGAGACCACCAATGTCATCTGTTGTAAAAATGCTGGAAGGAAAAATCAAAGTCCAACCACCACTGGTGAAACGTGAAGCTGATCCAAGTGATTCAGCTGCAATGAGGTTCAAGGCCTTTGAGCTTTTGTCACAAGACAGCGAGTCACAAGTCTCAACCTATACAAGAAACAGTGAACAACACATTAGCTCCTCTTCTATGGAGGGTCCTTGGGTTGACTCTTCCTTCTCTGAGCCTAGCAAAGATGTTAGCCTACAGCAGCAAGAAGAAGGAAGGTCATCATCTTCGTCGAGGGGACTGTTAGATGATCTTACCGATGTGAAGATTGAGTAATGAATTGTATTTTTTTTCTTGCTTGATTTACTGTACAAAATAAGATTTCTTTTCAGGTTTTGTTATTACGCTGTGAAATTTCTCTGTGGGATTGATGAGTGTGATTTACTATATACAATTTAGTCTTTTTGACGAGACTACACAAACCAAAAACTTAGCCCTTACATATTTTTAGAACTCGAAAGCATTGTTAATCTGAATGGAGAAAAATGGTCGGGCAACGTTTGGAAGAGGAGTATCAGCTCTAACAACTATTCCGGTTCGTCCAATGTTCCCATTCCACTTTGACCGACCAAACTGAGGTTTTAGAGGAAAAACCAAAATGAGAGCAATGAACAACCAAACTAGGTTTGGTTTAAAGAAAAAGAAAGAAAGAGAAATATAAGCTTACGGAAACAGATGCAAATGTTGAAGGATGAGCTGTGAATGCGCAGCCACATATCATATTGATATTATCGTTCAACGAGTGAATAACTTCGGTTCTCACCCCGGGATTGCTTCCACCAAATGTTGAGCACATGCTGTTTCCGTGTTTATGAGTTCAAAGACATATGAGACGGTTTTAGTTTACCTAAGTTGGAAAAGAGAAAGGCCGGTTTTAGTTTACCTAAGTTGAATTGCAGGTTTCAACATGAGACCAGACCTACGCCAAGCCAAGGCTTGAGAAACACCCAATGCAAATGATTTGTCAGGCCAATTTACCATTGGTGTGATTCGTGTTCCCTTTTTACTCTGAATCATCAAAGTCAAAAAAACAGATTTTTAAGCTCTTGAATAAAGGAATTGTGAGTGACTATAACTTGATCAAATTATTAACCAACCTTGCAGGAGAAACTAAATCTCATATCTCCTGGATATTGACCTTGCGCTTGAAGAAGACCACCGCATAAAGGAACAAAGACACTTGTCGTCAGTCCCTCACCAGATACATATGTTAACTGTCCATTTGGGAATTGCAAGTCTATAAATGACTGTTCCATGAGCCGGGAAGAAAAAGACAAAGCTTCGAGAATTAGTTCCACTATGCAAGAATATGAAAAGACAAACAAACACACATACACACACGCATAGAAAGATTTTAAAGTAAAGACACTTACGCAATCTAAAGGATTGAGGCAGAGCATGGACATCATAAGCCATCTTCGATGCTTTGACCACAAAGCTGGACACAGTGAATGCTTACCTTTCTGAAAAGAGATTTACCATATGAGTATGACCCGAGTTTTGAAACAGTAAGCAAAAGTTTGAGATAAGAAGACTAACCACAAGTAACACAATCATACTTCCATTGAGACTAAAAATATAATAAGGTTGAAGCATTAAGCATACCTTTCTATCATATCCGTACCAGAGCAAGTGTTGCTTTGATAAATGAACAGGTAACAGAAGAGTTGAATCGCGCAGAAATAACAAAGGTCCGAGCTGAAGTAGAAAGAGAGACGAGCTATCATCTCTCGCAGCGGAATTTGAAGTAGAAGCTTCTACTCTCCAAAGATCTCCCCTGGCTGCTAATGAATGTTCCATACCACTTGTTCTACTTTCATAACTTGACGATAGCTCAACTATTCCCTACAAGGAGCAGAAACTGTTATCTGTAAACAAATTTCACCTTTGACAAAAAACTAACTCCACTGAACTTTATTCACAATGTCAATATATACATACCAACCGAAGCCATAGCTTAACTAAATGCTATTTTTCACAATATCTCAATAAGAAAGCATCTAAATTCTTGAACTTTGCATATGTTCATACTCAAATCTCTAAGAAATCGAATCTAGATATATCTACAGTTATATACAAAGTTATGGCCACTTTGATCAGTAAGAAACAAAAATTAAAAAACTTGAAATTGCAGAAGTACAACGAGTACCTTTGGTCTCTTATGTAATCCAATAGTACTTAAATCAAAGTCTGTAACTTTCTCCTCCAACACAGTAACAGAAGAAGCAGTATCAGTCTTAGAAAGCCCTGAGTTCTCTTTTGTGTCTACATACGCCCCATGGCTCCTCGTAATAGTCTCCCTCTCAGTAGAAACAGTCCCATCGTGCCAAAACGGTATAGGCAACCTTCTGAAAAATTGATGAACCATGACATTTAATCCAGCGCCAAAATCAACACCAGCTTGACCAATCTTGTTCCCAATATCAACAATCGCCGAAACGCCATTGATAGGTTGGTCGATGAATAGCTTCGATGGAAACGAAGGTGGGTTGATATGAATCAAACCGTTAAAGCCCTGAGCAAGTCTATCAGCTAGGTCATGTCCATGTCTTTGAACCTCTTCCCAAGCTTCCAAAGATCTTTCCACAGACATTGTTTCTTCTTCAGTATTCAAATCCACATGCGAGACAAACTCGGAGTCACCGAGAATTTATCAAAGGTTTAAACTTTACAACTCCACCTTACCGCCACGTTTGATAGCAATGCCTGTGGCTGTTGATGATAGGCTTGTTTTTTCAGACGACTCTTTGTCTCTTCTGAAGTCAGAAGACCCATCCCTTTCATACTTATCCAAAAAGTTTCTGACTCAACCAGAAGGTTCACTAACATTATAGTGGATTTTGTTAATAATACTCATATCGTAATCCCATATCGCTGATCTTACAAGTTAATCAAGTGTTTTATATATCATTAGAGTCGATAATGTGATTGTCACCTTCACTAAAATTGGAACAATACAGAGAAGATTAGCATGGCCCCTGTGCAAGGATGACACGCTTTATTCGAGAGTTGGTCCAAATTTTTTTTTGAAATTTTTTATCCAGAAGGTTCACTATCACTACAGTGGAGTTTGTTTCTGTGAAAACGTAACTTGATATTATCGGATCTGTACCCTTAACTGTTGCAAGTAAAGGTGGGTGTGAAGGACTCTTCTTCATAATAGTCTCTACTACAAACAAATCTTTGATAAGGTTATTATAACTCATGCGAGAGGAGTACAGATAGTTCGGCTTAGGTTCTGAATCTCTGTCAGCAATCTTGCGACTGAGTCTTGTACCTCTTGAGGAACTTGAAGCTTTGGATGAGTCAAGTCTAATGGATATAGTGTGATGACTTTCATCACAACAGACAAGTGCAAGTGTTTTGTTTTGCCATCCCATACACTCTGATTTGGAAACTTGCACTTCTCTTTTAACACGCATTTATTGCAGACCTATTATGCAAAGAAAAAAGACTTGGTTAGATGCAGTTGGGGAGTTACAAAATGTGATAAAGACAGTGTAGTGAAAGTGTATACATAAAGCTTACATTATTCTCATGGATATCAAAAAAGTTGCGCAATGTTTTAGCAGCGAATACTGCCCTTTTTTCCACACTCGGACAACCAAAGAGCACAATCTTCTTCAGGTCACTACCTGATAACCACCTGCATGTTAAATCTGAGGTTATGGAAAGCAGTAGAAACAATAAGATGATAGAATCAACTTCAAATTACCTAGCTAGGTAAGGGAAAGAATAAAATGCTGCAGGGATTAAGGCAATCAAGACCATACATTTGAGCCATCTACGAATGTATTTATCACTTCTTACATCATAATTTCTCTATCAATGGGACAACTAGCCTATGATCGAAACACAAGACATCAATTCATCACAAAGGTTCCTCATTAGTCCTTCCAATAGAGCTAGCACAAATGAACAGCGTACTGAGACCCATGAAGATGAACATGTCAGCAAACATTTCTCTAAACGAAACATAATCTTTATCCATCAATTATCCAAACAACAATTTAACTAAAGTCAAATAAAATGCTGCAGGGTAAGGCAATCAAGACCATACACAAGATTCTAAAACTCAACAGTCGACAAATAATATCTCAATCAATTCTTTCATCAGAATATCTCAATCAATGCTACAACTAGCCTGTGATTCAATGACAAGAACTCAGTCCATCAGAAAAGATTCCTCATTTCCTAAAAAAACTAGCAATTGAACCCCTCATTTTCCAACCCCAACCTATACTCCCCAAGAAATGTGTCATATACTACAATGCAAACTCTAAAAGGTGTCGCAAACGAACTGGATACTAACATGAACATTTTCTCAAAACGAAGCCTAAGATGTAGTTGTAACAATCCAACAGAACAAAACACAATATATGATCAATCAATACACAAGTAAAAAAGATTCTTACTTTGCTATTTCCTGGTAATCTTTTCCAAATCTCTCCGCAGCAAACTTAACAAAAGTTCTAGAATACTCTTCATCAAGATTCCCCATATTCAACTTTTCTCCAGTGATAAAATTAGCCTTGTTCAAATACCCTTCTTTATGCAGAAGCCTCACAAACGACACCATCTCTATAGGAAGCTCCTTATAAACCCTAATCACATCCTCTTGTTCCTGACTACGTTTCTTCTTTACCTCTTTCTTCTCTTCTTCATCTCCCTTAAACAACTTGTAAAGATTATCATGCCTCTTCTCAGTCTCCTCAGATGTCACAACCTTCTTCTCCTTCTGTTTCTTCTGTCTCACAGGTTCCGTTTTCTTCAGTTCTATGAGTTTCCTCTCCAATTCCAAAAGCTTCCTCTTCAATTCGTTGCCTTCTTCTTCTTCTTCGATTTCGCTAGTTTCTGATTTGGGTCTCAATCCAACAGCCTCTTCGAAAAAAACAGAGAGTGGCTTCTTATGAGCTTCCGAAGTTAAGGTTCTGGAGACAATCAAAGGCGAGACGCATTGTGGTTTCTTCAAGAGAGTATTAAACAAAGTTTGGTTTTTGAGAATTGATTTTAGCACAACAGCCATGGCAAACTTGAGAAATCAACCAAAATAGGAAATTTAGTAGATTTTACTGGATAATAGTAGTAATCAATAAGCCAGCCATTGAAGCTCCTGAGATCTTTCTTCTCTGGAGAGTGACGCGAAAGGGTTTTAGAGAGAGGAAACGATTCTCTGAACCGGTATGATAGTATTAGATTACATATAACCAAACCGGTTCCCGGTTAATGTAGATTTGCACCGGAAATCTGAAGAAGAACTTGCTTTTGAGAAAAATTAGAAAAAAAAAAAAAAATTTGGACCATTTCTCGAATAAAGCGTGTCATCTTTGCACAGGGACCATGCTAATCTTCTCTGTATCGTTCCAATTTTAGTGAAGGTGACAATCACATGGTCGTCTCTAAAGATATACTCCCTCCGTTTCAAAATATAAAATATTTTGAAACGGAGAGAGTATAAAACATTCTGTTAACTTGTAAAATTAGCGATATGGGACATACAACAGAAGTACAGAACAAGATTTGAATTTGGGCTATTTTAATAAATTCAGTGAGCGCAATGGGATTTTTTTTAACTCAGGCCCGTTTGGATATGAGAAGATCGAGAATTTTTCCGGTTTAAACATAGACCGAAGTTAAATTTTACAAAATATCTAAGCTTGCTTGTTGGGCGAAAAACAATAAATGATTTGGTTTTTTTACACTTTTTCCAAAAAAAGAAAAAAAAAATCTAGGAAAATCTTGATAAGAATCTTGGATCATTTCACATGCATCAACCAGCTTTTTAATTGTCACATACTCACATGTATCAAACTGTTTTCTTCTGATCATGCATTTATATTGTTCTTTCTTCTTGTATCTGGCCAGTAATAATTTTCTAGTTATATTATTAGACAAATTATAAGATATGTAAAAACAAATTCTTAGGTGGCCAATCTTATTGAAACATGTGTGTCTGTTCACGTTAGCTAAATAAGCTGCATTTTTTGTGTCCAGATCGACCTGCCGTTTTTATCAACAAAGGTGTCATTTTCGTGTCGTTTTCTACATTGTTTTGAATTAGGTCTCTCCCTTTTGTTTATACGCCTCACAAAACCAAAAAAATATACAAAATTAAAAACTATGAAGCAGACCAAACCTTAGCCAACCACGTGGCTGACTCATATACCATTAATGTAATTCATTTATCACCTCTGCGCCGTGAGATCTCACCACGTAAGCTAGTTTCACCAAATTCCGATAGGTTTATTTATTTACTTCTAATGGTTATTACAAAACAATTTTTATTACTTGTTCAACTGCTTCGTTTTTGGACACTGAACATGGCCCCCATTTTTTTTTTCTTTCAACAATTTAAAAATTCTAGATTAGCTTCCAAGTTCCAACACCGTTTTGTGTTACTTTTGACTTTTAATTGTCTACTTTTTTATTTATTTTCCCGCAATTTGCTAGTGAGCGCAAGACACGAGTCTCTGTATCGGTCTGAGTAGGTACGTAACGCAGTCGTGAACTGTTTTTTAATGGCTCGGAAGCGGAAAAAAGAAAAATGATAATAAATATCACCTGGTCCATTACTCCATGTTCGTCTTATTCCCATACCAATACCAAATAAAATAGTAATCTTTTTCTTATCTAGGCTGAAACATTGTCTTTTAGCCTCAGGCAAGATCATCACAATCTCACATGCTTCAACATTATCAATTAAAACAAAACCTAATCAAAAACATTTAAATATCCTTCATTACATTGTAGAAATCAAGAATCAACTTTTCTTTTTCCTCTTTCTATCTCTTTAAAACTTTTTAATACTACAAGACCAGAGAAAGTTTTGGTTCTTTTTCAAACATGGCCGTTGATTCGACTGATCAACGGCGAGAGTTTGTTGTAAAGATCGACGGTGAAGACAATGGTGATCCCGAAAAGTTTTGGAGAGAGTCAAGCATTAACTTCTGGCATGATGATGATAAGAAGAACAGTACTAAACCACAACCGGGAGGTCAAGAAGACGACGGAAGCTTTGATTTCAGGCGGCGGAGTAGTGACAAACCTCCTCCAGAGGAGCCAGATCCACCGTCGAAGCTCATCAATCAATTCCTCAACAAGCAAAAAGCTTCCGGCGATGAAATCTCTCTCGACATGGAAGCTAACATGCCTGAGCTTCAGAGCAACACGATTTCTCCCGCACGTGTACCGACTGTTTCCGGTTCTGCGTCACCGGTAACGGCGACGGCGAATAACGGAACCGTTGATGCGATTAGACGGAGGCAGAACAGGGTCACGCTTTCTCCGTCTGTTAAAGATAGTGATAGTAGCGACGAAGATGAAAACAGATTAGATGAATCAGAGGTTGTCAAGTGTAGCTCGAACAGATCGACGATGAGGACCAAGACTTTGATGAAGACGAAGACGAGATCTAGATTGATGGATCCTTCGACTCCGACGTACCCGGAGATGGTTTCTGGTCGGACTCCAAAGTCCGCGAATTTAAAACCCGGTTTTAGTGGGAGAAACACTAAACCGGGAACTCCTAACCAGGGAGGAGCCATGGATTTGGAAGAAGAGGACGATCCGTTTTCGGAGGAGGATCTACCGGAAGGTTTTAGGAAGGAGAAGATTTGTGTTTGGGTTATCATCGAGTGGATTTTTCTGATTCTGATCATTGCTGCTTTGGTTTGTAGCCTAGTGATGCCTTACTTGCGCGGCAAGACACTTTGGGACCTAGCTCTATGGAAATGGGACGTGATGATTCTTGTGTTGATATGTGGGAGATTGGTTTCGAGTTGGTTTGTGAAGCTATTCGTCTACTTCGTCGAAAGCAATTTCCTTTGGAGAAAAAAAGTTTTGTATTTCGTTTACGGGATTCGAAAGCCGGTACAGAACTGTCTCTGGCTAGGGCTTGTGTTGATCGCGTGGCATTTCTTGTTCGACAAGAAAGTCGAAAGAGAGATGCGAAGCACAGTGCTCAAGTATGTGACTAAAGTGTTAATCTGTTTACTCGTTGGTGTTATTTTCTGGCTCATAAAGACTTTACTCGTTAAAGTTCTTGCTTCCTCTTTCCATATGAGTACTTACTTCGATCGGATTCAAGAATCCTTGTTTACTCAATATGTGATTGAGACTCTCTCGGGACCTCCTCGAGTTGAGCTTCATATAGAAGAGGAGAAAGTAGCAAACGATGTAAAGACCTTGGAGATAGTTGGACGAAAGCTATCTCCTCTAGGTCCAAAGACGGTTTCTTCTTCACCACATGTGACCATTGGAAGCGGAAGGATGCAGAAGAGTCCGAGCAGAGTGGGGAAAAGTCCGGTGCTATCGCGGTCTGGTTCTAAGAAAGAAGGAGAGGACGAAGGGATAAGGATCGATCATTTACAGAGGATGAACACTAAAAACGTATCGGCTTGGAAAATGAAGAGACTGATGAATGTTATAAGAAAAGGAACTCTTTCTACTTTGGATGAACAGATACAAGACACAACGACTCACGAAGATGATAAAGCCACACAGATCAGAAGCGAGTTCGAAGCAAAACTTGCAGCGAGGAAGATCTTTCAGAACGTTGCTGAGCCTGGATCCAGGTATATATATACATTGTGACCTTGTGAACAACTTTGATTTGATGTTTGTTAAGATCAAGATTAATAACAGTGGATTTTTTTTTTCCGGTCTTAGGTACATATATATAGAAGACTTTATGCGTTTTCTGTCTGAAGATGAGTCTGAAAGAGCAATGAGTCTCTTTGAAGGAGCTTCTGAAAGTCACAAAATCAGCAAATCTTGTCTGAAGAATTGGGTGGTAAGTGTTGGTTTTAACTTCAAATATATCAAAAGCTTTCTTACGTATGAAAATGATGCTAAAGTCAATTCTTATATGTTTCTTTAGGTTAATGCCTTTAGAGAACGAAGAGCACTAGCTTTAACTTTAAACGATACAAAAACAGCAGTGAACAGGCTTCATCGAATCATCGATGTTTTAGTCGGCATTGTGATTTTAATCATCTGGCTTCTCATTCTTGGAATCGCTACAACCAAGTTCTTGCTTGTCATTAGCTCTCAGCTTCTTCTTGTAGTCTTTGTGTTTGGAAACTCATGTAAAACCATCTTTGAAGCTGTCATCTTCGTCTTCGTTATGCATCCATTTGATGTCGGTGACAGGTGTGAAATAGACGGTGTCCAGGTATGTTCCATAAAACTCTGTTTCTGCATTTAGGCAACTCAAAATACTTCAAAGAAAGAGCTAATCCTCTGTTTTTTTTTTTGTATGTATAGTTGATTGTGGAAGAGATGAACATTTTGACTACTGTCTTTCTTCGATTTGATAATCAGAAGGTTGTATACCCAAACAGTCTTCTCGGCACAAAACCTATCGCTAACTATTACCGCAGTCCCGATATGCAAGATGCCATTGAGTTCTTTGTCCATATAGCAACTCCACCTGAAAAGACAACAGCCCTAAAACAGAGGATACTCAGGTTAGAAGCTAAAACCCTAAACCCTTAATCATAAACTTTGATAAAACGTTTCCTGATATAAATATTTTCGTGTTTGTGTTAATGCAGCTATGTGGATAACAAGAAGGATCATTGGTATCCATCGCCGATGATTGTGTTCAGAGATATGATTGGATTGAACACTATAAAGATCGCAATGTGGCCAACACATAAGATGAATCATCAAGATATGGGAGAGAGATATGTGAGGAGGGGTCAGTTACTTGAAGAGATTGGTAGATTATGTAGAGAATTGGATATCGAATACCGGTTATATCCTATTAACATTAACGTCAAAAGTCTTCCTGCTGCTACTCCCATCACTTCTGATCGCATGCCTCCGAGCTGGAATCAACAACAACGCGGTGTTTGAAGATTTGGAAAAATTTTGAGTTTTGGTGTTTGTATTTTGTATTGAGTGTCAAGAAAGATTCTTTCTTCCTTCTTGCTTCTCTTTCCCTTTTTATTGTTTTTAAGGACTTGAGGATTCTTCATTTACAATGTGAAAGAGGAGATTTTTTGTTGTTGTTGTTGTTGTGTATATCTGTGTTTTGAGTAGTGTTATAGTCACCATGAAATAAAAGCTTACGGCATTTGAATTTTTGATTCTGTATTATGCTGTTTTGTCTCGTCTGATAAGATCAATGAAAATTAGTGGAAGAGTCTGAACTTAAGGCTAGTAAACGTGAAAGCGGCGTCGTTTGGCCATATGCATAAGCTTTTAGAGAGCGACGTCGTTTGGTCGATACATGATAAAACATAACCTTGAACAGAGTGACGTCGTTTCATATATAGTCCTTAAAAGTTTTAAAGTTTCAATACTACAGCGTCGTTTTGTCATAAGTCATAACATAACCTTTAGCAAAACGCGACGTCGTTTGGGATTATCTGAACACTGAAGTCATCATTTTCTAGTTTCTACTACTGCGCATTAGTTCTGGAAATTTGAAATCTTCGTTTCTCGCGCCGCCATTGAAATCGAGAGAGTGAGAGGTTACGATCCTTGTGTTTTCTCTCGTATTTTCATCTTTCGTCTTCTTCGATTCTCTAGTTTTGAGATCCTTGACTTGTTTTTTGATGATCTTCTTCAGATTACGTCAGATCGGTGAGCTTAATCGCCGTCAATTTATTGTTCCTGTGCGACGCGTTCTCTTTATCGCTCTATCAAAATCGAAGGTTAGCTTCTTCAATTGCTTCTTAGATTTTCACATTGCTGCTACGATTTCGTTTGTAGACTTAAGATTTTTTTTCCAATTTCGAGGTTTGTGTCAATCTCAAATCGTTGAAATCAGAAAACCTATTTGTCTCCGATTTTGTAGAAAACTCCCATAGATTAGTCGGAATCTGTTACGTTGAGTTCATCTGTGTTGTCGAATCCCTGATTTCAGTTCTTATGCAAGTCAAAAAGTCTGCGAATCTTCAAAATCCGCCCCGTAATCTCTACTTCGCGATGATTTTTTTTGCTCATCTCTGGAATCTGTGCAGTTTATCCCCAATTTCTAGGGTTTCTGTTTTTGAAAATCGTTTATATGTCTTCCTGAACTCAAAATTATCACAGTGCTGACTATAAGTTTTGAAACTCGTTTTTATTGCTTTGTACCAATTCGTCACCAATTAGAATGAATGTAGCTTAGTCAAATTCTGTATATTGTAAATGGAAGTTTATTGGTGAATTCAAAGAATTTAGTTCTATGGATAATGGAAGTTTCAGTTAGAGCATGATTCTTCAGCTCGTTTGATATGAATTTTAATTTGCAGGTGCTTAGCAGCTTGAGATACTTAAATTAGAGGTTGACATGAGATGCAACGCGTGCTGGAGGGATTTGGAGGGCAGGGCCATTTCCACTACATGCGGTCATCTATTATGTATCCAATCTACACTTTTCTTTTGCGTACCTGTTTGTGTTATTTAGCAACACTTGTGAGTTTGAATAAGATGACCTTAACACTATGAAAAGGCACTGAAGATGCCAGCAAGATTCTCAGTAATGATGGGGCATGTCCCATTTGTGATCAAGTACTTTCCAAGAGGTAAATCTTCCCTAAGCTACTTGCCTAGTTTCAGTTTAACCTTGGTCGCCTTATATTCTACTTGACTGTTTGTCCTTATCTTTCATCTTAGTCTTATGAAACCTGTGGATATCAATCCAAATGAAGAATGGATAAATGTAAGTGTTTGAGTTGGAATATATGCAAGGTTACTATAACTTTTCTTCTTTTCCAGTTTCCAATATTCCCATCTCACATCTCCTCATTGTTTACCTGTGTTATCAGATGGCGATGGCTGGAATTTCTCCACAAATACGTATCCTTTTCATAAATGTAGTCCATTTCACTCTTATTAGAATTTGTCAGTTGCAATATTGTTTTTCAATTGAAAAAATGTCTCTCTGTATTTGAATACTAAACTCAATGCTATAACTTTATCCATCAACTGACTGTGCCTTTTGCGTTTGTATGAGTTGATAAAACAACAGTTTAAGGTTCAAGGACCTCCTGTTTTTCTTAACTGAATCTAGTGATGAAGAGTGCATACCGAAGTGTAATGTTTTACATCGCCCAAAGGGACTTAGAGATGCAGTACAAGATGAATAGAGTTGTCGCACAGTGTCGTCAGAAATGTGAAGGTATGCAAGCAAAGTTTAGCGAGAAAATGGAGCAGGTGCATACGGCATACCAGAAGATGGGTAAGAGGTGTCAGATGATGGAGCAAGAGGTAGAAAACTTGACCAAGGATAAGCAAGAGCTCCAAGAGAAGTTCTCTGAGAAATCAAGGTCAGTAACCTAAGATACGTATTTGTTATCCTGGTTCTGCTCCCTATATTAAACTCCACTGTAATAACAAGGTACCTTAATTGTGTTTTAATTACCAGACAGAAGAGGAAGCTTGATGAGATGTATGACCAGCTAAGAAGTGAGTATGAGTCAGTCAAACGTACAGCCATCCAACCAGCAAACAACTTCTACCCCCGACACCAAGAACCCGATTTTTTCTCAAACCCAGCAGTTAACATGATGGAGAACAGAGAGCCCATTCGCAAAGGTTAATTAACAACACTATATATGTGCTTGAACTTAGTGATCTTATGATTCTGAGTCTTGGTTATATATCTCCATATCAAGTTGACTTATTTCGTGCAGACCGGTCGTTTTTCTCTCCTGCAACACCAGGGCCTAAAGATGAGATATGGCCAGCAAGACAGAACAGTTCAAACTCAGGTCCGTTCGACATCTCCACTGACTCACCCGCGATTCCATCCGATCTTGGAAACAGAAGAGCAGGAGGAGGACATCCTGTATATGGTGGTGGTGGTGGCAATTCTAATCCCCAATCAACTCTACGAAACCTTATTCTCTCCCCTATTAAACGCTCTCAGCTCTCTCGTTCTCGCCCTCAACTGTTCACGTAAGCAAACTATAACCTTACCAAATTCACATCAGGTACATGGGTTTGTTCTAAAAACAACTTGTTGTTGCTTCTCTTCGCAGGCTATAGCTTAAGGATCAAGTTCAAGTGTTCTGAAACTGCCTTGGTGGATGCCCTAATAGCCACAACCAGTAAGTGACTACGTTTTTATAATAACCTGTCTGTCTTAATAAGTAAAAAATCTGAGAAAATAATTGTAGGATTTGAGAAAAAGAAACACTCTCGTCTATATAAATAATAATGGTAAATCATATTTTAGTAGAATCAGTATAGTGAAACTACCTACAAGGATCATAAGACGATGAGTAAAATAGAAAAAGATATTTCTGTTGGAAGAAAAGGCAAAAAGTAAAAAAAGAGACAGTTTAAAAGTAAGCACTTGTGGCGAAGAGTGTGATGTTCATTGAAGGCTCAGGTCCTCTTGTTTGGTTCAAAGACGTATTTGATCAGTGACTCTTTAATGGATAGCATCTCTGGGAACTCCTTGCTTAATTTTACTCCATCCATTTCATTGTTGCTTCGAGCAGCAACAATGACCTTTGCTTGTTCTTCCAATGTGAAGTTGGACCATTTAAAACCTGGCTCGATGTAATTCTTGTACATCTCCAGTATCTCATTGTGGCTCACCACCCCTGGGTTGGTGAAGTTCCATATCCCCCTTAGGTTTCTTTTCGCCATCTCGATTGAAATCGGGAGAAGCTCGTCCAGTACGGTCATGCTGTTAGGGATGTTCACCACTTTGTTGTAGCGCGAGATCTTCGTGATGAAGTTTCTTGGGTTGTTTAGGTCTGAGGAGATTGGCATCCGGACTCTCAAGGTACATACATTGTCATATTCTCTCAACAGCTCCTCAACCTGGTGGAAAAACAGAGCAATGATGAACAAAGACACTTGTGGCTATTGAGAATATTGATAAGGTGAACAATATTACCATGGCTTTGGTTTTCGAGTAGAAAGAACCAAAAAAGTTCGGCTTGTCTTCTTCCTTGAAACCTATACCAGAACCCTCAGGATGTGCAGCGTCATACTCAAATATGCAACCCGTGGCGAAGTTCATCATCAAGAGATCATTCTCTCTGCAAACATCAGCTAGAGTCAAAGTACCAGCGACATTTACACGAATGGTCTCTGGTTTGTGAGATTCACACCAGTCAACATTAGGTCTTCCAGTTAAACCAGCAGCATTAAACACATGAGTAGGTTTGATGCTACGAATATCCGCAATGAGAGAAGCTCTATCCTCCAAACGTCCTTTCCCATACTCATATGTAATCCCTTGCTTCTCACATAGTTTCCCTAGAAGACCACCAAGCCAACCAGTCTTACCATAAATCAAAAACTTCAAGAAAGCTTTGTCACCAGAACCACCACTCTTAGGTGTTACAACCCTAAATGTCTGGACCGTATTGCTTGACGCATCTTTCTTCTCACTAGAGCCATCGGAAAGTCTTCCACCGGGCATCATAAGCATTCTTGGATGAGGAAGCAAAGCTCCAGAAACGTCACCCCACCACTCAGGATTCTGAGTGTACCAGTCCATCGTCTTCTTCAATCCGTCTTCCCAAGCGGTTCGCTCTTGCCATCCCAGTTTCTTCAGCTTCTGGTCATCAAGGAAGTACCTTTGATCATTAAAGGGTCGGTTCTCCACAAACTGAATGCTTGACTCAGGGTCTTTCCCGAAAAGTTTGCAGATGTCTCTGGCCACATCGATCACTCGCCTTTCTCTCTTTGTCCCGATATTGTAGACGTGGCCGATTTCTCCTTTGTGAAGAACAACCTCAAACGCCTCAGCAACGTCTTCGCAGTATAAGTAACTCCTGACATTAGACCCATCTCCGTGGATCGGAAGCGGCTTCCCACTCATAGCCAACAACATGAACTTTGGAATCATTTTTTCAGGAAACTGGTTAGGGCCATAAACATTGTTCCCACGAGTTGTAATAACAGGCAATCCATATGATCTACCATAAGCCATCACAAGCATCTCAGCACCAGCCTTGGTGGCTGAGTATGGATTAGTCGGTAACAGCTGAGAAGCTTCATGGTTCCCTACAGCAGCATCCTCATCGGTTTCTCCATAGACTTCATCGGTACTCACATGGATGAACCTCCTGATCTGTCCTGTAACTTTACAGGCTTCCAAAAGAACATGAGTACCATAGATATTGTTCTTGGTAAACTCAAAGCTATTACCAAAAGAGTTATCAACATGGGTTTGAGCAGCAAAATGCATAATGGTATCGATGCTCTCAGTGATGAGAAGGTAGTTAACGAGATCATCACTAGCGATATCTCCTTTCACAAACTTGAAGTTTGGAGAAGAGAAGGAAGGATCGAGATTCTTCAGATCTGAACAGTAATCAAGCTTGTCCAAGACAACGATCTTGTAATCAGGATAGCTGCGGATTAACCTGTTGGCAACATGAGAAGCAATGAATCCAGCAGCTCCAGTGATGAGAATGTTCTTTGGCGTATACGTAGTAGTATCACCCATCTTTTGAAAATCTGCAGAACACGTCACAGCATCATCATATGGGAAAAAACTCAGAACGGATCATCATAATATTCAAATGTAAAAAAGGAAATCAGATCCAGATCCAAATTTAGCAAACAAAAACAGATCTTAGACTAACAAAAACGAACAACATTTCCGTATGGGATCATAAACAGACATGGCAAGCAGATCAATTATGGTCACTCACGTACAACATTTCACAAACTTAGCTTAAGAAAGCATTACAGAAACAGGAAAGAGAGAGATACAAATTCACGTACCAGACACAATTCAGGTTAGAAGCAGATAGACCCAAGAGAGAAAACTTTCACCAAGAGAATAATAGAGAGACAGAGATAGTAAAAGAAAAAAAGATCAAACGCAAGAAACAGTAGAGAGAGGAAGGAGAAAGAAGAAGAAGAAGAAGCAGAAGAGAGGGAATCTACGGTCTACGGTGCGTCTCTCAACACTGCGCCTCTTATATTGTGAGACAGTTACGGAGAACCGTAGGAGCGTATGTACGAGTTTACCCTTACTTGTCTTTAGATATTACGGATTTCACGTGAGACTAGCGTCCGACATTAATAAACTCATGTCTTTTTTTCTTTTTCCTTTTTTTTTGTTGTTTTGTTTTGTTTTACAACATAAATGTGATTCTTCTATTGGCTCTCCTACCAAAATAAGACATTCAAACAATTGATAATGGAATTAAAATTTGGACAAGTAAATATATTTTGATTTTTTTCCTGACCCAGAAAAATATAATTTGCATTATTTTGCAAATTATATTCCCTAACAGAAATTAACATATAAATTGTTTAAGTTTTTTTTATGTAAAAGGTTAATTTTGGTAATTAATTATAGCCCCTAGTTTGTTTTATGTTTGTGATGTAACGTACATATGTCAGTTCAAAAATTTAATTACTTGATTAAAAAGATAACTACATGTCAACCTGAGATTTAATATCAGTTCAACCAAACAAAGAAACCTGCGATTAAAAACATAACGGATCATTCAATGCCAGATGCTTAATGTCACCGTCACGTAACGAAATAATTTTATTTGCTTCCTTTTTAAGTTAATAAAAATTTAATAGAGCACATTTACATTTACATGCTTGTTAAAGGGGACAAATAAAAAATCAGAAAGTGAGTTTGGTTATTATTATTATTAGTTAATGGACCTTTCTTCTTTAATGGGCAATGTTGGTAAACATAGTCCTTTCTCTCATTGTGAACCATTGAATAAAACTGACTAATTATACTATGCAAAAGAGTGGTTTACGGAGGAGAACAATCTAAGGACCAACGATTTTTGTTTTTACTTCCACATTCTTTGGCCCAATTTTGTCTATATCAACCAAATCAAAGACCAGGTTTTCAAATAATCAGAGAGATTCCTCATTGTTGAAGAACTAATGGGACCGATTAAGAAGTTTAAGAAGTATATAATCACCACCATCTTCTTCTCTACTGTGAACTACGCTTATGGAAAATTCAAAGATTACGGAGCCAACAAGATAACCGAAACAATCACCGGGACTGACCCGCAATCAGACTAAAAATCCAAGGCCGATCTTGTTCTCGTGAGTTACAAAACTAAAAAGTCTTTATTATATCATTGCCGCAACATAGTTTTGAATCAGAGCCTGACTGAATAATACTTACATAAAAAACTAGAGAGACCAGGATCACCTGGTCCTGGTGGAGAAACTGATGTGGTTAAAGATCTGTCTGTAATTGTTGTCTATGTTGCTGCTCCGTAACTAATTGTGCCTATGTTCCGGTGTGCTGCTACTGCAACCGCTGCTGCTCCAGCTGGACCAAACTGCGATTGTGCTTGCAACAGCTTAGCATCAAGGGCCATCTGCGTGTTGTTGTTGTTGCTTAACTGATCTATCTTGGAGAGCTGTTGTTGGATATAAGGGTTTGGCTGGTTCATCATCTCAACGTCTGTTTGGTTAGATGTAGCAGCTGGCGGTACAGTGGGACTGAACTGAGGAACAGAAGTTTGTGGTTTTGGCTGAAAAGAAGAAGCTTCTACGTTGCGGTTCATCGGGTTTGTCATGGTGTTTGGCCGGAAGTAGCAGTGTGGAGATGATACCCCGCTTCTGAAATAAGCTTCTTTGAGGTTCCTACCACTCTCATAAGAAGGTACAGACGATTCTGCAACACGACCTGGTCTACCTAATGACACACAGTAGTCCAATTGGTTAAAAGTCTATGAAGTTTTGGAAAATTATATTTAGTAATGCGGGCGAGGTTATACCCGACGGCGGTACTCTTGGTGGAGGCCCAATAGATTTAGTAGGATATGTGGAAGTTGATGGATGCCCTGCAGAAGTAACTACATTTCCTGAAGGCTCAAAAGAAACACGTCTACTCTCTGTTGCGCTCACGTTGGGTTGAGTGGTAGAATGGACTACACTTGAGTGAACGGTAGACCTGTATTAAACAATCATATCCATTAGAATAGAATCATATGCTTCACAAATGTTATGCCGCAACATAAGGAAGAACAAAAAAGAATCATCAACTTCCATAAGAAGAGTAGAGAACAGATGAAAGTTTGCCTTTGGACCATATACTTAACAAATGCTATGCTGCAACAGAAGGAAGAGTAAAAACTGTTCATATTCTCCGCAGTTGACATGCATGGAATGAAAAAACTTACCGAGGAAGTGATGCGTGTTTCCTATCGAGAGGTATGACCGGCCCATTTCTGCTACTATTTTCCTCTAAGTAAGTGAACTGCTGCCTAAGATGTCCAATGGCACTGCAAGAGAAAAAGTCAAAACAAGGACGAAAAGTTAGAAGCAGGCGACATAAATAAAAGGTTTAACATAAATTCAAAGGGAGAAGGAAAAGAAGGATGTTTCATTTGGCGAATAATAGTAAAAGGTAGGGAGAAATTAAAACCTTGGATATACAAAATTAGATCCCTCTGAGCCGCTCATGTAGTCCTTGAGCAACTGAGGATGGTATTCCAGTATTTCTCTGTATATTAACTCTCTAATGTCGTCCTTCGTCAGTCTTCGTCTCTCAAATTCAAACTCCATCTTCGATATTGGCTGACTTGAAGGTTCTCTTTCAACTTTAGAAAGACCCTTGAAGTAAGGATCAGCCAATGCCTATCCAAATTCCGGAAACAGAAAAGCTAGCAAAGTCAGCAAAGATACACAAAAGAAGCAAGGCAGCTTCCGAAAGAAACAAGTATCTAACAACAAAGTGACAATGACAGAACAGAGACCTCTGCAGCAGTGGGTCGGTCCTTTGGATCAAAAGCCAACAGCCTCTGCAAAAGACGAAGTGCTGAAGGATCTGCTTTGGAGAATTTTTGCGAGAAGGTGACAGGATTTTTCTTCCTCATTTCGGTCAAGTATTTTCTAGCTTTATCATTTCGAACCTGTATCAGATATATAGATTTTTAGCTATACAGTTCAGTATATAAATATATGTTGCCAGTGAATGTGAAGCAGACAAAGGAATCATACTCCAGAGATTGTTTCTGATTTTGGTGTGCCAAGAAGATCAGTAATCAACTCCAACTGATGAACAACACTTTTCCCCGGAAACAATGGCTTCCCTGTTAGTACCTCTGCAAAGATGCAGCCAATGCTCCAAACGTCGATAGCTGGAGTATACTGCAAAATAATATTAACTGTAAATCAGACTGAGGGGAAAAAAAAAATCCAAAATATGAAGTTGCATATGCAAAACAAAAACACTCAATGAACATAACCTGATACAAGGTTACCTGATTCACAGATTTTCAACTTCCGGGAGAGATCAAAGTCATCCCTGAACAAGAATTATTTTAATATCCCACTGGGGCACAACTCTATACTTATTCAAGTACCATCAAATATCAGCTATTTCTTTTAACACTATTCTGCAGATATTCTACAACAAACACTATTCTGTACATAAGACCTAGAGCATAGACAACTAGTGCGCATAAAAAAAAAACGTGTTTCAAGTCCACAGTAACACATACCTTTGAAAAGAATGACCCACAGAGCTCAGGTGCTCTATACCATCTTGTGGCAACATAGTCCTGCATCCAGTTTAAATGAAGCAAAAGGAAAGGTCAAACACACAAAAGTGGGGACAGTAACAAAGACAAAGTTTAACAGTTAGCAAACAAAAGTCAAAAAGTTTCCATGAGGCTGCTAACCGTCCAAAAGACTGTTGTAGGCGTATCATTGAACGATGCTCTAGCCAATCCAAAGTCACAAACTTTCAACTTGCAGTTTGCATTGGCCAGTATATTCTTTGGCTTAAGGTCACGATGATAAACATTAGCTACACCCAGTAAACAAACAGTTAAGTACAACCAGACAAGTTAAAAAACACAAAGCTGCGGATCTCAAGTCTTCAACACAACGAAAACAAATTGCACCTGTATGCATAAACTTCAAAGCACGAAGCATCTGATAAAGGAAAAACTGGTGGTGTTCACGAGTCAAATCATCATTAGCTTTAATAACTTGATGAAGATCAGATTCCATAAGCTCAAACACAACATAAATGTCTTTAAACTCCCTCTTAGAAGGAGGCAGCATAATGCTTTTGATCTCCACTATATCAGGATGCCGTAGAAGCCTAAGAAGCTTCACCTCACGGAGAATCCGAAGCGCATCAGAGATATGTTCAAAGACATCATTAATCTTCTTGATAGCGACTTTTTCTCCAGTATGTGTATCAATCGCTGCACACACAACTCCATAGCTTCCTTTACCAATAACTTCAAGAATCCGATACCTGTTAGCATCACCATACTCTGTGAAAAACTCCATCTCTTTCGTCCCCTGATGAATCAACAAAAGAAAACTTTATAAAGAATCCAGTAAAGCTTATCCACAAACTCAAATAAATAGAAAGATAAAGACTTTATTATGTGCTCATGCAACTAAACCTTATTGCAATTGGAAAAGGAAAGCTTTTTTGGTAATTTATGAAAGAAAAAAAAGATTAAGACTTTATTCTCTATTTCTCATATTTAAACCAAAGCATGATTGAGAGAGAGAGCAAGAGAGTAACCTTCTTCACTTGATTTTGTTGCATCGTCTTCAAATTTATCAACTTGAATCGAAAAACACAAAATACGGAAATAGAAAACTCAACTCTTTCGATATAATCTCAGAAATAACGAAGAAAATAGCAAATTTTTTATACCAGAAATCAAAATCTCGATTGGCTTTTTCGAAAAGTTAAAAGAAAAAAAACCCTAATTTGCTAAAAGTCTCAAAACAGAACGAACTCTAATCAAAACTCAGTCTGTGAAGAAGACGAGAGAGCAGAACAGAAGACAAAGAAGACCTAGATCCAGCAGCGATCGTAGAAGACGAAGAAGAGACGAGAGAGAAAGAAGAAGAGAGAGAGAATTTAAAAAAAGTTGAGATTTTTTTTTTTTGTTTTGAGTATTCCTAAAAATTTGAATCTTAAAATAATTACTAATTCTAATGGGTACTTTTATTGCGTACGGGTGTGACTAAATCCCAGATGAGTGGCAGTTTCGTTATTACTTGACAACTTTGAGGGTAAACTTTCATTTTGAGTGGAGACGACCTTTTTTTGAAAATGACTCACATTGGTTAAAGAGCAAAGAAGACACCTGTTGCTCGACTTGGACCGTTTTTTATGTTTCTTTAGTTTCCGATTTTGACCCCTATCTTATTTTTTTATTTTTAATCGTCGCCACTCTTTTTCTCAAGTGGTCAATTTAACCCTCCACGTGATAGGAATGAATCTACATATATATTATCAACAAATTGTTGGCTGTCAAAAAAAGAGTGCAATCAACATTTGGGTAATGTCATAGTCTTTGCTGGAAGTAATTCGTGTGGAAACTAAAGGTATAGTTGATGATATTCGCATATGTCAATTTCACACAGTTTGGCGTTTGTATTTATTGAAAAGACCAACGAAATTAGTGTCTGTGTGGTTCATATAAAAAGTTTTATCACAAGAGGGGGCAATCAATCCACACACAAAAAAAAGGTTTAATATTATACTATCTGATCTTTGATTGAATTTGAAGAAAAAAAGAAGTATATAAAGATTTTGTTGTTGTATTTGAGATGGCATTCAAACATGTGAATGAGTTGCAAAGCTGGTCCTATCTAATCTATTTAGATCAGGCTTTAGTCTACTACATAATATGACAAAAATATAATCTGCATGCATAAGGGCATCATTAATAGGGAAACTAATTTTGGTGTTCTTAGAATAAAGATATAGTGAAAATAATGTAATATCAGTAGTTAAGATCTTTTGTTAAAAAGTTAGTTATTGGGAGAACATGTTTAAGATCATAAGATTTAATTATATAATATTTTTAAACATTTTACAATTATAAAAACTTTTAAAATAACATTTAAATTGCAAACTTATAAACTTTTACTAAAATTCAAAATACAATACCAAATTTTTATGAAACAAAAAAACATTGTAAATAAAATGTAAAAAAAAAAACAAACATACAACTCTTGTTGTTGTTGTTGAGCCTTGTGGAGGAGCAGTTGAATTCATATTCGTGTTTGTTTGTACTGCTTGCTGAGATATCGGTCTCGGTTGAGGCATATTGCAGCGCGGTAAATGCAAAGGAGGACCTGAAGGAATTGGAGCTTCCGCTGTTGTGACTGAGGGTCGAGAAGGAGCAGCTGAATTCATAGTCATGTCCGTTTGTACTGCTTGCTGCTGCTGCGTTGGATGTTGGGAGCTCCTAGCTGCTAAAGAAGGAAAAAGTGTGAGTGTCATTGTTTAGCTCATTCGCTTTTTCGATATTCACTTTTCTTAACTCTTAAAGATTACCTCTAACAGCTGCAGTATCTGTGGCTGCACTCTTCACTTGACGTGAACACTTGTAAGCGTTCGCCAAGAGACTGTTCATGGCAATCAAACTCTTAAAGGCTCCACTCGTACTCACTGCATGCTTCAGCCATCTTTCTCTCGAGTTCAGCCTTCAACTCTAATGTCTGTTTACAAACAACAAGACAGTGAGCAGAGAAGACAGAAAATTGAATAAAGATTAGATTTTACCGAGAATAAACTAAATAAACTAAACAACAACAAACTAACCGTTTCTTCAAAGTTTTTCCTTAAGGTCCCTTGTTCTTTGTTCAGCTTCTCCAGTTCGTAGTCACATATGTCACTGCACGAAGGGAAATGTAACCGAGGAATCTGTCCCATAGGATTGTTGGGAAGAGATGTATCCGCTGATGCGTTGACTGTTGATCCACTATATGAGATGTTAGGAGGCTGAACACCTGCTTCATGGACATCCTCAAACTAGTTAACTACATAACAATCAATAAACGCACCAAAGCCTTTACATTCTAGTAAACACCAACTATTTAGTTAAAACATTTTTAATCACTATCTCTGGGAAGATCATGACCTAAAGAAGCTGAGATTTTTCCACAACATAACATAATCCTATAGTTTTCGCTTAACCCACATTCAGTTTCAAACCAATGATTCTTACTTAGCTACGATTTTTTTGATTGATAACTAAAGATCAAAACCCTAATCCCCAAATAATCTCGTTTCCAGATACAGAAGCATCATCCTACTTAACCAAATTATCATCCAATCCAAATTTCAAACCCTAATTCCCAAATCCTCTCGTTTCACCAAATTGAAACCAAATCACCGACTTGCTTAAGATTGCGACTCTCGACGCCGAAGTTTTTCGCGGAGAAAGAGTCTTTCGCAGCAATCCTTTCCTTAGCGCGATGGTATTGAGCATCGGATCCGTTCAAATCCTTCTTCAGTTTAGCTTCTTCCTGAGAATTATAGACTCGATTTCAAAGAAGGATGAGAGAAATGAATATTTTTCTTTCTCTCCAAAATATCTCGACCAATCAGAATATAGGAAACAAAGGAGAACTGGGCTTTAGAGCATGTGCATTGGTGTAGGACAAATTTTGGTTCTTCAAATATATTAATCTTATTTTGAGAGTTTCTTAAGTTTGGTATGAGCATTGGTTTCCCTCACAGTTGGTCTCCTGGAAAAAATAATAGTATTTTAATTTTAAAAATTAATTATTTAAATTAATAAGTAAAAACATATTAAAGTTTTAATTTAAATAAAACATATAACATTGACATTAAAAACATAAGAAAATTACAAAGTTGAATGTATGAGATCGTAACATAAATGCAAGGAACTACACATAAGGTTCTAATGATCACAATGGATATGAAAGTTGATAGATAATATTGATGTAAGAAACAAAACTGGTATGCTCTCGTGAAATCTGAATCACATGCTGGAGAGATGATTATAACCTCAACCTTCTGTGAATCTATGACTACAATTGGGGCAAATGTAGGATGTTGTTTGTCCTTCATCAGCTGATCTCGTCTGCAAAAACCAGAAATATCCCATGAACACAATTCTTTGAAGTTGAATCAAAGAAGACAAGAACTTGAAACCACAGAATTAAAAAAGCTGGAGTATCATACTTGTCTGGTTGTGTATACAAGCTCTGGGTGCTGGCATTTCTCGCAAGCCTTTTTGATCTGCAAAGAGACGAATCATCCATCAACATCACAAGCCATGGATTGAGAAAGAAAAAAACGTGTAAAAGATCTGTTATCTTATTACAAACCTTTGGTAGCTCTGCTTCTTCCTGCGTCTTTTTACCAAACAGAGATATTCCTAATTCTCTTCTGATATCCTGTAATAAGCAAAGAGCATGAGTTGTATACTAATGTTCATGATACAATGTTCTTGCAAAAAAAACAGTCTCCAAATGTTCAAGCCTGAAACTAACTACATAGCAGGAAATGATTGTTTTCATTGTGTGTGTGTGTGTTGTGCGTGTTCATAGCCTAATAACAATGGACTAACACAAATAAAGAGCATAGAAATCATCATAACTCTGTGAAATAGAAACAAATTTACACAACACAGCTTATGAATAACATACAGATTATACGATGCAACAAAGAAACATACCTCAGCAGAAACTGTGTAAGCTATGTTCTTGTCAATGATATCAGAAAACAGTAAAAGCAAAAATAACAAAATTAACCCAAGAGACAAAGAAACAAATAAACAAAAACTGTTTGCATTTGATAATAGAAAACTTCATGGATACCTTTAGCATTTCTCGTTGTTTTGCAAAGTGGACATTCTCTAGATTTAGCATTTCTGTCACCATCGTCCCACACAAACCACAGAACAAGAAACCACTTTCTCGAGATTTCTTCATTACAGAACCTTTTTTAAACACAAGACACCCCAAAAAAAAATTATATGCTAAAACGAATTAAGTAAAGTAAACATCTTTAAGCTTGATATCTCCATCAATTCATCCAAGACTTAATTATATGTTCTAAAACATCAAATAAACAACTAAGAAATCTAATAAGCTCATACCCAGAATCTAAAAATCAAGACTTTAATCCATTGAAGTTCAAAATTCGAACTAAACCAAACAACTACTTCGTCTACGAAAACCATTAAAAAATCATTGAAAAATGATACCCAAAAATCTGCATCTACAAGCTCAAACAGAGATATTTCAATAGAATTGGAGAATTGTAAGCCCTAGTACCTTTGGATTACGATCGAGAAAGCTTTTCGCAGAGCGCGTCTCGAGAGACAAGTAGTCTAGGACCTTTGGATTTGCCTTTGCTTCAGCCAATTTTCAAGGAGATCGGCCTTCAGAATCAAATCGCCGTCAAGAGAGAGAGAGAGAGAGAGTAAAGAAAGAGAGACGGAGAGAAAACAAATGACTCGAGACCACGATTTTTTTCGGTTCACCCTACCCAAACGACAACAACCTATTACACACCGCCACGTCCACGTGTTATGAAGGACGGACGAAAATACGTCCCGTTTGTAGATAAGTTTCTTTCATAATTCATTCATTTCGATTTAAAATTAAAATTTTAATTATGTGGGACGGACTCAAAGTACGCTGATGCACATGCTCTTAGATCAGTTCTATCTCAAGACCAAAATTTTTGATCTAAGCTCATTATTCCCTTTTTTATTAATAAAATTGGGCTAAAAACACACCAATAGTTCTGCCGTTAATGATGGCCTAACGTTATTATTTGTTGAATAAAAATTAGCTACTGATCATTTAACTGTTTTATAGTAATAATTTTTAAAAATATGAAACATAAAATGCATTCATATATCAACAGAAGGGAACACAATATATTACCATCTCAACACATGAATGAATCATGCTTTTTTTCTGTGTCCTTTTTTGTTTTAGAGTTTTGATTGGAGGAGCCAATATCTATCTCCACTAAGCAGATTTATTTTGTTTTCTTTATTTGTGTTACATATTATCTAATTTAGATCAGGCTCTACATAATAAGACAATATAACCAGCATGCATCACATTATTATCTGTTGAATAATAATTAGCTACTAATTTAACTGTTTCTTAGTAATAATTTTCAAAAATATGAAATATAAAATGCATTCACATTTCAACAGAAGGGAACACAATATTACCATCGCATCACATGAATGAATCATGCTTTTTTCCACTAAGCAGATATCTCCACTAAGCAGATTTTTTTGTTTTCTTTAATTGTATTACATATTATTAAAAAAGACTGTGAGCCAAATATAAAGATGGGAAAAACAAAAGGGGTCAACCGTAACCAAAATAATACTAAAAAATTTGTGCAAAAGATATTGTAGTAATGTTGATGAAAATAAAGAGACAATGCATCATCAATTTATAATTGTGTAATTTGTGGTCCACTGAGAGAGAAGAAGGAAGTTGCATGTGGTAAAGGCCACACCAAGAAAACGACTCACTTCCTCAACTTGCCCCCAAACCATATGATTTCATTCACCTTTTCTTGTCCTCCACCACAATCATATTTATTTCCCATTGTAGAAACTATAATACTGACTTACACTTCTAAAGATTTAATTCTTACCTAACTTCCACCTGTTTGGCTCACTATTTTTGGACTACATCAGGGGATCAAACCCATTTTTTTAGTTTAGTTTGCTTCTATATCATGTTAAGATCCATTACATCTTAAAAGACAAATTGGTAATAATTAGAGTGACTATGCTCTTTATATATTTTAACTAAGTTTCACTTGAGATTTCGAGTATCTGGTTTAGAAGATAAAAAGATAAACAGAGACTAACACATTACAAGATTCATGATATACAACTACAGTATGATACTTTACTTTCACACAAGAGTCATAGCTAATTGGTTCGCCACTGAGGATTTCAATGTAGGAGAAACCGGAGAATCTCCAAAGAACACATCGAACAGGGCAGATATAACACTGCCTGACTCGATCGTAGCATCCACAACCGTTGGCAATCCTCCCGAAGAAACAGAAACCTAACAGACGAGCCAACAAATGAGCAAGCAACAACAAAAGATCATGTGTAAAAACAATTCTAAAAGCCTGAAAAAATGTGCTTACAAGCATTTTAGAAGGGTTGATCCAAGTCAAGAGTATGACACTTCCTTTGTTGAGAGATCTGCTTTGGAAGATCCCGCGAAATGTAGAGAGAGCGGTAGTATCCTCGGAAGATGGAGATTTGATTCTCGGTGAAATGGCTTCATCCAATGCATCCCAGAAAGTTTTACCATCAACATCTCTCACGAGAACAATCTGCAATGCTTTTTCTGCTTGAGCTGCATTGATGAGAGGAAGATGACTTAAGACAGAGAGAGAGAGGGATCAATGATGGATGACGAAAGCTATCAGTTTTCACATTTCCTTACCTTGAAAAATGGAACTGAACAGTGATGAATCACTTTGGATCTCATCAGCAGATCGACCTTTCCAAGCGCTTAACCCACTCAGGATAGATTCATTCACATAATAGCCCGCAGCATAGACTTTGACACCAATGATAGCAAACTTTTTCTCCCTAAACCCTGAAAACATTGATGCATTTTTCATAAATAGATCCATTAAAGGAAGTCTCAGAGCAAGTTTAGAAGCATTTCAAACACACAAGACCCCACAGAGATATATGATAAAAGCTTTGAGAAACGCTAGCATTTTTGAAGCTAGGGAGTTCAGATATGATAAAAACTAACCTGTGCCAAGCAAAGACAACGGAGAAGAACAACCAGGTAATGTCACTGATCTCTGAAACTTCACGCTTGTAGCCGTTTCTTCAGCATAGTCCTCTGCATTTCCAACTACAAAAGCCAGACAGACCAAAATGAAACTTGGTAAATACTCAAATTGCAATCAAATTTGTTCTTTCTGCTTTCTAAAAGAAAGAATCAAAATGATTGATTAACCCTAAACTCCAAAAGCAAACTCAACTACAAATTTCAAATCAAATTCTGTTTTTTTTTTTTTTCCTGAAATGAAAGACAACAACAAAGGTTCAACCTTTACCTGAAGAAGCTGCTGATTTAACGATCCCACGCGATTTTTCACCACAATGCATCTTTCTAATCAAAGAATTGCCTTTTGGAGAAGGGTAAATCGAAGCTTTCCTTAGAGAAGAAACGCAGTCCCCTGTCTGAAGAACCCGATTCGAGAACTTTACGGGAAAATGGTGAATTGGTTCAGCATTAGTGCGCAGAGAGACACACATTGCTGATGGAACCGCTGCAAGAACCCTGTCCATCTTCAAAACTCCGGCGATAAATCCTAAGTGAAGTGTTTTGATTTGAGGAAGAAGAAGAACAAATTCTCACACTAGTAGCTTTGGTTGTAATTAACGAAGAAAACCTGACGTTTTTAGTTTACGCAACTCCACTACTTGTCGTTTTGACATTAACAAGTGAAAAAACACATTAAAAGGTCAAGACTTGGTGTCGTTTAAGGTGTGGGATAACTAACTGCATGTCGTTTTAAGTGTTTAGGTTCCCTCGTTCTTCGTCTTCAGCCTTTTTCAGACGAGATTAGCTTCTCCGAGAGAGAGAGAGAGAGAGATGAGAACGAGAGTGCTGAGTTTTCTGAATCAATGGCGTGGAACAGCGAAGGAAGCGTTCGAGAATGTATCAATCGTAGCCAAGTTTCTCTGCTTGCTTCATGTCACGGATCGTTACATAATCTCCTCAACTCACGTCTGTAATTGTTTGTAACTCAAGCGAAATTGAATTTGTTTATCTCTTTTTGTATTCTTCACAAAATCTAAATTTTTTTTTTTTGGTTTGATTTGGGGGTTTTAGGTTCAAGGTCCAAGTATGCTTCCGACGCTTAATCTCACCGGCGATGTAATTTTGGCGGAACATTTATCACATCGGTTTGGTAAGATTGGGCTTGGTGATGTTGTGTTGGTTCGATCTCCGAGAGATCCAAACAGGATGGTGACGAAGCGAGTCTTGGGTTTAGAAGGCGATAGACTCACTTTCTCTGCTGACCCATTGGTTGGTGATAGCTCAGTCAGCGTTGTGGTATGCTCATTGAGCCATCTCTCGATTTTAAAAATTCAATCTTTTTTTTGTTGCATTTGGTTAAACTATTTGATTTAATTTTTGCAAAAGAAATCTAGGGTTTAGGGTTTATCTGCGTATGATGGTCTAAAAGGTGAAGAATTGCTTGAAACTGGATTAAAGTCGAGAGTAATTATAGCTTTTAGGGTGTAAGAGTTTATGGAATGTGAAAAATTTATAGGGTTTCTAGGTTATCTATGTGATGATGATACGGGATGGTTTAGAAGGTGAGACATTGCTAGTTACTGGCTTCGATCTAAAGCTGAACTCAGAGTAGTGATAGCATTAAGAGTTTACGGTGAAAAGAAGATGGAATTTGCAAATTTATAGGGTTTTAGGGTTTATGTGTGTATGATTGATGATTTGGAATGGTCTAGACTCTAGAATGTAAATCATTTGCTGGTGACTGGTTTCGATTAAAGTCAGATTCGTTATAGCATTTAGGCTCTCTGCTGTTGTATTATACCTCTGCACTGCACTACGGACCAATCTTGGTTTCTTACAGCACCAAAGCTTGTCTGATTAAGGGTCTTGTGTAATAGATTCCAAAAGGTCATGTTTGGATTCAGGGAGATAACTTGTATGCTTCAACTGATTCACGCCATTTTGGACCTATACCTTACAGTCTCATCGAAGGCAAAGCTCTTCTGCGGGTAAATCCTTCTAATCTCAAAATTTCTAGCTATGAAGTTATTATGAATGAAACTGTGACAATAATATTTTCAGTAACCTATGTGTTTGCTTCTCTAGGTCTGGCCACCGGAATACTTTGGGTCATTGAGATGACAATCATATACATAGACATTGAGACATTGAGGTTGTCTCCATGCGGTATCGGTTTCTTCCGCAGAATGACGCATCAAGGAAGGATTACCCGAGCGGTTTTATTGTTTCTTAGATACATATCTATTTTCTCTCTGTATTTGATCTTTACTTACATTGAAAACGATGATCCGGAGATAATACAGTGACTAACAAGTGTTTTGAGAGATAGCTTAAAGAGCTGAGATTGTACCTAGCTAGCTACTATTACATTGGAGGGAGCCATTTCAGTGAAAGGAGCAGCCACTGTACTTAACTTAAGACAGAGGTCGAGTGTAGAGCTTGTTCTGATATTTACAAGTTGATGCTACGGATTTAGCATTTAAGTGAACTCTCAAGATAAAAGTGTTAAGTAAAGAGAAAATTTATTGAAGTGTTTAAAGAACTACTAATTACATACATATACCGACATTCTACCTATCTATTTCTTCTCCAGTGCAAACTATACACTCTGCATAATTTCAGACTATACACTTCACTTGTTTCACTCCTCTCTTCAACACATCTCGGCTTAAATAATTACTCCATTGTTCCTTATCTGCACAAATCGCCCCTATTAAAAATGTGTATTTTGAATTTAATTGGACATGCTCTAATCAGACCGAACCGGTCTTGCTTTTAAACTAATCTTTATTTATAGCTGATTAGGACTAAATAGAAAATTTAAAAGTATAGGTAATCTTTGGAAAATTTCCAAAGTTATTGACCCTTTCAGAGAATACAAAGATAGGTTAAAAAATAGGTTTAAGGGTAAAGTAGACAATTCGAAGCACTGAAGGTATTCTTCTTCTTCTTCTTGGCGCTTATAAATAAACATCGCCGCAATTAGGGTTAAAATCCAAAGTGCCTTTGAGAGATCAGAGCAGCGAGATTTACAATGCTGTTTTTGTTCCGTTGCAGGCATAAATCAAAACCCAATGATCTTTTCTTTATCTCCTCTTGCAATTAATCTTTCATAATCGCAAATCGGAAGAAAAGATCTCACATTTCGTTGATCAGAGGAACCAAATCTTTTTTTTTCTTTATCGTTTGTTTTTTTTTTATCTTGTTTCTGTTGTTTCTCTCTGTCTATTGTTTTGTTTTACATGTTTTATTTATGTCATGTCTGAAACCAGAGCTTCTGCCCTACATTTTGTTGAGGGTTTTTGTTTAGTAGCTAGCAATCGATGCCACTATGATAGAAAAGACTGTTTTTTTATTAATATTATCCGGAGGTTTTGGTGTCTCGTTGGTTAAATTGTATTATGTGAATCTCATTGGTAAAATTTGTATATGCTCGCTTGGTTTTACTTGGTACATGTCTGAAACATATCTTGCTCGATAATTAAATGCCAAGTCTTGCTTTCTTCACTACTTAAGCGCTTCTGGTGTCATTTCAAATTTATTTACTCCATCCTATCAGGCACATCATTATCATCTGTCAAGATCGAGAGTTATTTGTATGTGGGATTTGATATTAGTGACCCCATAAGCTCGTTCCATTGAAAAGAGATTTGAGAAAAGAAAACAAAATGAGACAAAAGGTTCATGGAATGTAATATGATGAAGTTCCCCTTGTTGGGATTGATTCATTAACGTGGCTATATGAAAGTCAAAATGGTTACATAAAATCCAGAATTCAAGTAAGGTATATTCACAGTACAGAACAGAACATGTATTCTGGCCGATTCAGATCCAAACAATCTTGATTGACACAAGTCTTGTTAGCTAGGTATTTTAATTACTTCACTCTGCCACTGGGACTCGGTCGGAAGAATCTACTGCTGCCTTCTCTACCCACCTTTTGTGAGAATGCAGTAGAGTCATTACATAAGATTTTATTGGGGATTTACAATTTTGAGATAACCGTAAGATGAATCTTTGGATGATGAACTCGTGTGAGAAAATAAGATGAAGTTGCTTATAATTTCTATATTCCTTTATTGAATTTGTATTTTATTTTATTTTTATTGATCCTTTGAAATATAAGGCACAAATCTATATAGTAAAATATGATTGGTTGGGTGACTTGTGTGATTTAGGGGGGTGTATTGGAACTATGATTTTGGAGAATTTGGTGAGATTTTGAAAATTTAGAATTTTGATAGATTTTAGGGAAGTTGATATGATTTATGGTGAAATTCTTTCAAATCTCACCTAAAACCATGAGATTTGGATTTCTATATTTTTAACTAAACAAATCCTCTCAAATCCTTCAGAATCCCTAAAACTTATTAAAATCCAAATCCACAAATTGTTTTGAATAACAGTGGATTTTAAAGTAGATTTTTAAATCATCAGTTCAATAACAGTGGATTTCAGGAGACTTTTAAAAATCCATGATTGAATAACATAGGATTTGTAAATTTTAACAAATCACTTAAAATGTCAAGTTGAATACACCCCCCTAGAGTATAATAAGAATTTTAAGGATGTAAAAAAAATTAACAACCGGACAGTTTCTCCAGTTTTTTTTATCTAGGGCTTCATCCATCATGATGAGTGAACGTAAGCAGCAAGGTACCGAGAATAACCTAAGCGTAGCCGGATCCGATAAAGGATCTTCAAGTTTTGATTCGATTCCTGTTGATCTCATCATCCATATCTTGTCAAGATTATCTCTAAAGTCTATAACAAGGTGTCGTTGTGTATCAAAGCAATGGTCATCCACAATTCGCCGTCCAAATTACACCAACCTGTTCCCTATCAAGTTCCCGGCTCCGCCGCGGCTTCTTTTCGCTTTCAAAAACACACATGAGTTTTCCTTCAACTCTTCACCTCACAAGCCGAATATGAACTCATCTCTGGTAGCAACCCCTCATCATAGGATCAGTAGCACAAACTTCTTTCAATTCTGTCGCCCTATCCGCGGACTGGTCTGTCTTCATCATATCAAAAACAATTATTCAGTGGCGGTGGTTTTTAACCCCAGCACAGGAGAGTCTTTAACCTTATCCAAACTGAGAATATTGGAGGGGGTGCGACCAAAGAGGAGAAACATAGGAGAAATATATTCTTTAGGGTTTGATACAATCGATAAGCAGTTTAAGGTATTGCGTATTAGAGTAGATAAGGGTTATCTTTCATTTGTCTTTATCTTGTTTAGCTAACGTAATCTCCAAGACTCCTTGGATTACAATCTTAACAACCTGATTACCTTGTTGTATAAATATGTATTCTCCTAATGAATAGAATCATCAGTTCTCATATTCTACATGGTATCAGAACATCTGATCCTAACCTAAAATTTTTTTTTCTTCCGCCGCTTTCTTCCTTCTCTTCTTCTTCTTCTTCCTCTTGCACTCACGTTTATCTTCTTCTTCTTTGCACAACTTCTTCCTTTCTCTCATCATGTCTGAAGTATCCTCTACTTCCATTGAATCAGCCCCTGTTTTCAATGTCTCAGAACCTCAAAAGACATTGATCTCACTCAACATGAGCAATATCACCAAACTGACTCCAACCAACTTCATCACCTAGCGTCTTCAAATCCGATCTCTTCTCGAAGCACATGAGCTTCATTGCTTCATTGCCGATGAAGACAACACACCACCGGCAACAATCAACACTGCCACCGCTGCTGATCAACCTAATCCCAACTTTGCTGCCTGGAAACGCCAGGACAAACTTCTGTTCAGTGCTCTGCTCGGATCTCTTTCACTTCCTGTTCAAGCAATTGTTGCTCGTGCCACCACATCCTCTGACATCTGGAAGACTCTCACCAACACTTATGGGAAACCATCTCGTTCTCATGTACGCCAAATCAAGGATCAACTCAAGGAATCTCACAAGGGAACCAAGACCGTGAGTGACTACATGCGCGGCATCATCGACAAGTCCGATCGTCTTGCGCTGCTTGGTGACCCTTTACCTCATGAAGATTTGCTTGATTACATCACCAATGGTCTTGGTGACGACTACAGAGCCATTGTTGAAATGGTTCAAGGTCGAGACACACCCATCGCCATTGATGAGCTGCATGAGAAGCTTCTCAACAGAGAGAATACTCTCAAAGCTGCAAGGCAAGGTGATTTCTCGATTCCTGCAACCGCTAATACGACACAATTTTCTCGTGGAGGTTCATCTTCTCGTGGTGGTTACAACCCGTCCCGTGGTGGTTATCAACCATCGCGACCCTATCTTGGAAAGTGTCAGATATGTGGAGTTCAAGGCCATGGTGCTAAGCGATGTCCACAATATCATTCTCCATCACCGCAACAACCTTACCCTGCACCACAGTTCGATCAGTACCGCGGGCCTGCTCCTTCTTCTTCCTGGTCTCCGCGTGCCCCTCATCTGCCTCTCCCTTCACCACAATGGCGACCACAGGCACATCACACCACAAGGAGCTCACACCCTGACTTGACACCTTGGTTGCTTGATAGTGCCGCATCTCATCATATTGCCAGTGACTTCAACAATCTGTCACTACAAACACCTTATACTGGCAATGACTCGGTCATGATTGGTAATGGCACAGGGCTTCTCGTTACTCACACTGGTTCTGTCTCGTTTCCCTCTCACTCGAAACCACTTCATTTGCAGAATGTTTTATGTGTACCTGAAATGCAGCGAAATCTCATTTCAGTTAACAAATTATGCAAAACCAATAATGTCATGGTTCAACTTTGTCCATATGATTTTCAGGTGAGGGACCTACACACGGGGATAACACTTCTCAAAGGCAAGGCCAATGAGGGGGTGTATGAGTGGCCTCTTTCTGCTTCCAAACTTTTTGCTTCAGCTTTCTCAACAATAAAGTCGTCTCCTTCGGACTGGCATTCTCGTTTAGGACACCCAAACAACCAAACACTTTGCCTTATGTTAGCTAAATTTTCATTACCAAGTTCTTCTTCTGTTTCTACTTCATTGTTTTGCAATTCATGTTCTATCAATAAAAGTCACAAGCTTCCGTTTTCAACCTCTTCTCTCACTTCCAGTCGTCCATTAGAGGTTCTCTTCTCGGACGTCTGGACATCCCCTGTTATGTCTATTGATGGATACAAGTATTATGTCATCTTTGTCGATCACTACACTTGCTATACTTGGCTCTATCCCCTCAAAACAAAATCTCAACTTGCTCAAATATTTCCTGTTTTTAAATCACTAGTCGAAAACCGATTCAACACTAAAATCACTACACTCTTCTCTGATAATGGTGGCGAGTACCTTGGACTCCGACAGTTCCTTGCAAGTCATGGCATCTCACATCTCACAAGTCCCCCACACACACCTGAACACAACGGAATGGCAGAGCGGAAGCACTGTCACATAGTGGAAACGGGTCTTTCTCTCCTTACTCACGCTCAAATACCAAATATCTATTGGACTTACTCTTTTGCTGCGGCTGTCTACTTGATCAACCGTCTCATCACTTCAAATTTGGCGGCTGAATGTCCTTATCAGATGTTGTTCCAAGAAGTTCCAAACTATCACAAGCTACGCTCGTTTGGATGTCTCTGCTACCCGTGGCTCAAGCCGTATGGTCAACATAAGTTCACGCCAAAGTCCAAGCCGTGTGTGTTCATGGGGTACTCTCTCACTCAAAGTGGTTATATTTGCCTTGATTTCGAGACATCACGTGTATATATCTCTCGCCATGTGTTTTTTGTTGAATCGGTATTTCCTTTCCCTCGTCTCTCAGCTCAAACACCACCTCCTTCTCCAAACACTACTTCCTCTGATTATGCTTCCGCATCCCTTGTTCCAATCTTTCCGCAAACACCTATCTTGGCCACTCTCCCGTGTCCTGTTCCTTCGCCTGCAGTCGACGTCTCTGAACCATCTCATGACTTGGAATCTGCAGTCTCCCCTGCTACGGTTGTTGCCCCAGCTACAACGGAGTCTACATTCCCACCACCTCTTCAGACAAATGTTCACTCCATGACAACTCGCTCTAAGAACAACATCAAGAAACCAAATACGAAGTATGGACTTCACACTGTCTTGACCGAGGTGGAACCTGAGACGTTCACAAAAGCCTTTAAAGATGATAAATGGAGGGATTCGATGGGCACATAATATAATGCCTTCATTCGAAACAACACCTTTGATCTTGTTGATCGTTTTCTTGCTACTAACATCGTTGGTAACAAATGGGTTTACAGGATCAAACGAAATCCGGATGGCTCGGTCGCGAAGTACAAGTCTCGCCTTGTCGCCAAAGGCTTTCATCAACGGCCTGGTGTTGATTTATATGACACATTTAGCCCAGTTATCAAGCATGCTATGATTTGTCTAGTTCTTGGTACTGCGGTTGCGTCAGATTGGCCTCTTCAACAACTTGATGTCAATAATGCCTTCCTGCAGGGTCCGCTTGAAGAAGAGGTTTATATGCTCCATCCACCAGGCTTCATAGATAAGGACAAGCCAAATCACGTGTGTCGACTCAATAAGGCTGTCTATGGGCTAAAGCAGGCGCCTCGTGCCTGGTACACTGCCCTTAAAGACTTTCTTGTGAGTATCGGTTTCAAGAAGTCACTTGCAGATGAATCTCTGTTTGTTCAACACTCTGGCAATTCCTTTGTCTACATGCTCATTTATGTTGATGATATCATCATCACTGGCACCTCTATGGCTGCTATCACGAGTGTCACTGATCTCCTTGCCGCTAAATTTTCGTTGAAAGACCTTGGTGAACTCTCTTACTTTCTCGGTATGGAAGCTTACCGCACCAAGGATGGGTTGCACCTCACACAAACCAAATATATCACAGACTGATGCCAAACCAGTCGCCACTCCGATGTCTTCTGGTGAAGTTCTTACTCTCTCCTCCGGTGATATACTGCCTGATTCCTCTGTTTATCGGGCAACGGTTGGCAGTCTTCAATATCTCACACTAACTCGGCCAGACATTGCCTTTGCCGTGAATCGACTCTCTCAGTATATGCATCAGCCCCAAACTCTTCATTGGGAAGCAGTAAAACGAGTGCTTCGGTATCTTGCTGGCACCGCAAACTTGGGTATTTTCTTCTCCTCCAAGTCGCCTCTCAATCTTCATGCATACTCTGATACTGACTGGGCTGGGAATCGAGATGATTACACTTCAACGGGTGCCTACATTGCTTATTTGGGTCATCAGCCTGTCTCGTGGTCCTCGAAGAAACACACTGGTGTTGCTCGCTCGTCTACTGAGGCTGAGTATCGGGCTCTCACGGCGGCAGCTGCAGAAGTCAAGTGGCTTACTTCCCTTATGGCTGAACTCGGTCTCAAGTCGGTCAATGTTCCTGTTCTTTACTGCGACAACATCGGCGCCACTTATCTCTCGGCCAACCCTGTTTTTCACTCGCGCATGAAGCACCTCGCTCTTGATTATCATTTTGTTCGGGAGCAAGTTCAAGGGAAGACGCTTTGGGTTGCTTACATTCCCTCGGCTGATCAGCTGGCGGATGCTCTAACCAAACCACTGCCTCGTACTCGCTTTCTTGATCTTTCTACCAAGATTGGTCTCTGTTACCGACGTCCATCTTGAGGGGGTGTATTAGAGTAGATAAGGGTTATCTTTCATTTGTCTTTATCTTGTTTAGCTAACGTAATCTCCAAGACTCCTTGGATTACAATCTTAACAACCTGATTACCTTGTTGTATAAATATGTATTCTCCTAATGAATAGAATCATCAGTTCTCATATTCTACGTTGCGTATTATCTGGTTGTGTAATGGCTCAGACAAGTGGTCGTCCAGTACTGAGTATCAAGTTCTCACAATAGGGACTGAAAATAGATCTCTCATATGGAGAAATATCCAATGCAGCACAATTCAGTGTCCTCTAAGCGTTAGTGGGATATGCATCAACGGTGTTTTGTATTATCCAGCAAATATCAATAACAAAAAACATATGATTGTTTGCTTTGATGTTAGGTTTGAGAATTTCAGTTTTACTGACATTGATCAAGAAGACTTGGTAACAAGCATCTCAGATCCTTACACTATTAGCATGATCGATTACAAAGGTAAATTAGGTGTTTGTAATTGTACTATTTACGATAATCTTCTTGTTAAGTTGTGGGTTTTGGAGGATGCCGAGGAACATAAATGGTCAAAGCATATCTACCAAACACAAATGCCCCGTGCAGCGAGCTCTATAAGCCTTGCAGGAATGGTTTCTAGTGGCGAGATTGTGTTGTACCCGTGCTATGGACCAAGCAATGTACAAGAGCCTTTCTTCATTTATTACTACAATCTCGAGAGCGGAATTATCACAAGAGTGAGACTTGAAGTTCCAATATTCAAAGAGTTTTCCTATAGTAGATTTTTCATATTTTCAGATTTTGAGGAGGATCTGACGCCTATCTAAAGTGTTAACTTCTCCCAAAGATCCAGACATAACTAATCACATGATCTATATCTTTGTCTTTTGTGTTTTTTTTTTTTTTTTACCTTATACGTCTTTTTTTTTTTTTTATGTTACAGAAACACAGTTTTTAAAGTTTGTTTCTTGAATTCATTGAACCAAAAAAGTTGTCAGCTTATTACAGTGTCTTTTAGTTATATTTGGTAGCATTCTCGATCTTAGTTGATTATGGCTTAACGATTCTCAAAGCACCAATGGATGCCACTATGCAAAACTCGTAGGCTTAGGAGTTAGGACTAATTAATGTAGTGTTTGTGTTTGACTGTTTCCTGATCTAGTCAAAACTCAAAATTATCATTCGTAGAACCATGAAGTGCTGGAGTACAAACAACATGTCCTTTTTTTCACATGATGTTGTAAAATTAGCATGGAGACGCCTTAAAAACTCCAAGAAGAAGCGAAGTACAATATACGTGTTTAATATGTTAATCTGGCTATTAGATTTGAATCCGCATTAGAGCACACATTGAAATTATTTTTATTAATTTATATTATAATTTTAGAATAAAATATAATTTATATGATAGTTTTTAAAAGTTTTTTTTGATAAAACATTATGCAATAAAATCATATGTTAAATATGATGGTTTGAAAAACAACCTATTTTGTAAGTTTTGTATTGTTAATTTTGTAATCTTATTATATAAAGTTGGGTTTTGAAAGTTAGCCATTAACAAGATTTTGACATGTGTCAAATTATCAATCTCAGATTTTGACATCTGTAAAAGTTAACATTTAATAGGAGAGATTTGATTGCAACAAAAATAAAATATTTGTTCTAAAGAATATTAATAATGTAAAAAAATAATTATCAAAAATTACAGAATAAATAATTAAAGGAGATTATTTATATATATATATATATATGTTCATAAAATTTGAAATTGTAATATTATTTACTTATATTTAATTTGAAGTTACTAATTCTACAAAAAAATATAGAAAAAGGGATTAAGGAAAATATACAGTTAATTTTTAACATAGATCGTCTCATATTTAAATTATTTATTCAACAACATTGCTTTCAACTTTGTTTAATTGGAAATTTTTTTTAATAGGAAGGTAAATTTTTCTTATTTTTTTAAACCAAAATTTTCTCATAACTTCTCTTTATTCAGTTGGGAATAGGTAAAATTAATATGTTGATCCAAAAAAAAGATTAATATATGCGTCTTCTTATCCTAATACTGTATTTTAAAATTTATTGTTGTATTTTTAGATTGTTTTATTTAATTTATAGTTTCACTTTGAATTATTTGGAATTTATTTATTACTGTGCGTATAATTTTCTTTAATTATGTCAAATTAAGGTTCTTCTAATTTCTCAACATTGATTGGTTGGTCATAAACCCTTCTCTCTTTTTTTGCAAACATAATTGTTACCACTATTCATTCAATCCCAAAGGGAAGTAACGAGTAGAAGCTCATCAACCTAATGGATGGATAAAATAGGCTAATCAGACACAAGCTTACAACAAACATAGATAGATAGATTGGAAAACATAAATCGTTGTTGATAGATTCATAGGAGCTCAAAAACTATGACACCCTGGTTTGCGAAAAGGTTTAAAATAATTAATTTGGTCACATATGTCACCAAAATGCACTTATTTTTTCGGTCAAAGGTTCTGAGAGATATTCATGATGGGTGGCCTTCCTGGAAGTAATTGTCGGAATTGTGCGAGTGAGGACAAAAAATAGGAAAATATCATTTGTTAATTTGTAGGGTCAGTAAACAAGTTTTTAAAGCCTCGCAGACGTAACAAACCGGCCTTCAAATATGGGTGGGTCCATGAGCCGGAAATAGATGTAGGGCCCACTTATGATGGTGGACCCATGGACTGAGAGTAGACATAGGCTCACTAAGCAAGGTGGCGGTTGAGGCGTTACAGAGGCTACATTCATGGTGTGTCAAAGACACTTCCACAAATACATTAAAAAATTTAACATTAGTTACTATCAAAAAAATTTGTGACGTTAGAAAAAGGTTTTTACTTTCTTTGGTTGTCGGAGCAAGCCATTTTGAGATAGCAAAAAGGCGTGAACATTTTCTCTCCACACAGGAGAAGCGCATAGCCGAGGTTCTCTCTATGCTGGAGAAGGTTGGACACAAGGTTATCCCCCCAAGGGAAAAAGGTGGAGGAGGTTGGACGCAAGGTTATCTCTCCAAGGGAGGAAGGCGGAGTCAAGGTTCTTTCCATGGTGGAGGAGGTTAGATGCAAGGTTTTCTCCATAAGGGATGAGGGCGGAGCTGAGGTTTTCTCTATGGTAGTCATAGATATTGTGATGATACATCATTGATTAGAATATTATGTAATATATAAACACATTAAGCCAACTATTGTACATTCACATCTGCATAGTTACTATCACGAATACGGGAAATTTAACATTAGTTTCTATCAAAAGATTTTGTGACGTTAGAAATAGGTTTTTGCTTTCATTGGTTATCGAAGCAAGCCATTTTGAGATAGCAAAAAGACGTGAACATGTTCTCTCTATATTAGAGGGGGGCAGAGCCGAGGTTCTCTCTATGGTGGAGAAGGTTAGACACAAAGTTATCTCCCCAAGGGAAGAAGGTGGAGGAGGTTAGACACAAAGTTATCTCCCCAAGGGATGAAGCCGGAGCCAAGGTTCTTTCCATGGTGGAGGAGGTTGGACGCAAGATTCTCTCTATAAGGGATGAGGGCCGATCCAAGGTTTTTTCCATGGTGGTCATACATTATTGTGGTGATACATCATTGATTAGTATATTATGTAATATATTTTTTATTTAAAATATTTTTTGATCCAACAGTTTTAGTAATTAAAAAACTATATTTGTAACAGAGAGTATATTTAGAAGTAAAAAAAATACACTTTTAATAGTAACATACATAAAAGATTTGTAAATGGATATAAATCAGTATATTATAACAAAAAAAAAATTTATAAATAACATACAACAAATTTTAATATATTTTTATAAATTTAATTTAATTTATAAAACTTTAAACCCGCACATCGGACGGGTCTTCATCTAGTATATATATGAGAAATGAAGTTTGTTGTTTGTTTTTATTTTAATTTTTGAACATGATTGGTGAAAGTTTTTTAATATGACATGTGCTTAGTTAAGATTTTATTTTCAACTGCACAATAAGATATTGGAAATCACGATTAAATGTAATAAATTGCCATTTTTTACGTCTATGTATATTTTTATGTCTAATAGTATATATTTTGTAACAATACATGAAATACTAAAGATATTATTTTAGAAATTGTATAATTAATAGAATATTTTATTTAACAGGATTCTTAGAGATATTCTTAAATATATTCATATAGCCATGTATTGACTAATTAATCTATAATATTTTCTTTTGTAACCAATTTATATTTATTGTATAACCTATTTTGTAATCAACTTATAAAAATTATATAGTCTACAAAAAATGTCGTGTACTTCCGTTTTATTATATAGGAGATTCAAAAAGATAAAAGAATTCATGTATTTTTTTTTTTATAAAAAACAAGAGGAGTGATTGGGCCAGCAATAAGTGAGTAGGTATTTGAGACCTAATAAAGCCCAACTTATGGAGCATGAGATAGAGGACTCTAGTAGGATTCAGTTTCCTAATTCCCTGTTTTTCAGAATATACGATCCCATCCCATGATCACAGATCCAAAATCTAGGGTTATAATTCATCATGAAAAAACTTAAGCAGCAAGTCTCCAAGGATAACCTAATCACAGAATACGAATATAGGTTAAAAAAAAAAAATAGGCCGAAGGGTAGAATAGATAATTCAAAACACTGAAGGTCTTCTTCTTCTTGCGCTTATATTATAAACATCGCCGCCATTAGGGTTAAATATAAAGTGCTTACCAAAAAAAAAGGGTTAAATACAAAGTGACTTTGAGGCATAATAAAACCCAATGATCTTTTCTCGATCCCCTCTTGCAAGTAATCTTCATTATTGCAAATCGGATGAGAAGATCTCACGTTTCGTTGATCAAGAACCAAACCTTATTTTTATTGTTTGTTTTTTCTTATTTATGTTATTGTGTGTTACGGCCGATCCAAATGGGTTCTTGCATCATATGCTAGTTCCCAATTTCACCCGGCCAAAATTTAAATTCGATGTAATGGAGCAGTCTCTATCTCTCGATCGATGATTTTTTACATGTTTCTTTTGGTCATGTCTGAAATCATAGATTCTGCCCTATATTTTGTTCGTTGTTTACGAATTTTCTTTTATCTTAGAAGTAGAGACCAGAGATCTTGTTCCAAAATATATATAACCTAACTATATTGGGTTGTTTTTTGGTAGTGCAAGCCTTCTGTGTTATGGATATTTCAGTGGTAATAATATTATTCTAGATGACAAAAGGAGTTAGAATATTTGGACTACGTAGCATCTTGCTTGTTTGACATTGGTGATTGATTCCTTAACCGGTCAAATTTTCAAAAATTGTATTTGGTAATCAATGAAACTGTTTTACAAACATGTTGTGAGATTATCATGAAGACGACTTATTTTGATTTAACTTTTCGATGTAAGAATTACTAATAGGTTTGTCTCTTAACTAATCCCCATATCACAGGAGAGTCTTTAACCTTTACCCAAACTGAGTGAGAGTGGAGGGGATGCAGTCAGAGAGAATAAACCGAGGAGAAAGATGTTCTTTTGGGTTTGATCAAATCGACAACCAACCTTAATATATACGCCAATACCTTAAACTGTTTGTGGGTTGAATCAAACCCAAAAGAACATCTTTCTCCTCATCATATCCACCATTGATTGTTTGCTTTGAGTTAAGGTATTGTGTATTACTTACTTGGATAGTGGGATTGTGATATGCATATATCAATGGTGTTTGGTATTATCCAGCAAAGATCAATCACAAAAAACATATGATTGTTTGCTTTCATGTTAGGCTTTACTGGCATTGATCAATAAGACATGGCAACAACGATATCACAGCCTTTCACTTTTAGTCTGATCGATAACAAGGGGTAAGGTAGGTGCTTGTTATTGTAATATTTATTACTGTAATAATAATTCTTTTTGTTAAGTTGTGAGTTTTAGAGGATGCCAAGGAACATAAATGGTCAATATACATCATTGGTTGAATTATGAAATGGAATACAAATTAGATACTGTTTTTTTCTTTAACGATTGTTTGTGATATGCTAGTTCCCAATTTCACCCGGCCAAGATTTATATCCAATGTAGCTCCGCACTCTCTCAATATGTTTACATATCGTCATGTCTAAGATCAGTGATTCTGCCCTATACTTTGTTGTCTTTTATGGATTTTCTGATCTTAGAACAGAGTTGTTAATACTGTTGACCAAAAAAAAACAGAGTTGTTAATACGAAATATGTAACAAAACTAGGTTGGCTCTTTGGTAATGGATGCTTGATTTGTTGTGCAAGCCTATGTCAATGCTAATGTTCTAATAAGATTACAAGATTTGGACTCCGTACGTAGCATTCTGCTTATTTAACATTGGTGATTGATTTCCTCCTGATCCGATCAATGCTCAATCATGTTGTCATATTGTTATACAAACATGTTGTCAAAATTCATACCAAGAAAACAAAAAACAATTTGGTGAAACATTAAATCGATTTAGTTAATTTAAAACACTATTCGATGGAAGTATTACTAAAAGGATCGTTTTCACATAAATTAACGAATTATCGAGAGAAACCGAATCGAATCCATTAAACTCAAGAACTGGGCCTAGTTCCATGTTACTGTTTTGTCGAATCCATGATCCTATATTTGCTTTTGTGTTATTTAAGGAAGCAAATCAACTATCGGACACTTTCTCCCCAAAAAAAAAAAATTAATCTAGGGTTTCATCCATCATGATGAGTAAACGTACGCGGCAAACCAGGTGCAATAAAGGGTCGTCTTCAAGCTCTACAAGAGATATAGAACGCTTTGACCCGATCCCTGTTGATATCGTTATCAATATCTTGTCAAGATTGTCTCTAAAGTTGATAGGAAAGTGTCGTTGCGTATCAAAGCTGTGGTCATCCATAATTCCCCGTTCAAATTACAACCAGCTGTTCCGAATCAAGTCCCCGGCTCCGCGGTTTCTTTTCATCTACAAAGATGAAACAGAGTTGTTATTCAATACTTCACCACAGCCTCACAATCCGACGAGTGACTTGTCTGTTGTAGCCACCTTTCGTCAGAGGAGGACTTGTGTTAAAAACTCCCCTAAATTCTGTCGCCCTGTCCGTGGACTTGTCTGTAGTCAACATTCTGAAGGGATTTGTACATTTGCGAGTGTTTTTAATCCCATGACAGGAGAGTCTTTAACCTTACCCAAATTGAGAATGGAAGGATATGGAAATCAGAGAGGAATAACGGAAGAGTAAAATATTATTTTGGGTATGATTCCAACCGGTGAACAGTTCAAGGTATTGCGTATTACCTGGTTGCATTGCGGCATACAAGAGTCGTTTGGTGAGTATCACGTTCTGACATTAGGGACTGGAAATCTTTCATGGCGAAAGATCCAGTGTTGCACACTTCATTACCCTCTAGAATGTGATGGTATATGGATCAGTGGTGTTTTGTACTATACAGCAAGGCTCAGTAACGGAAAATATACTATGGTTTGCTTTGATGTTAGGTGTGAGAAATTCAGTTTTACTAACATTGATAAAAAGCTACTATGGTTTGCTTTGATCGACTACAAGGGTAAGTTAGGTGCTTGTGATTATGATAATTACCTTAGTCTTTTTGAGTTGTGGGTTTTAGAGGATGCGGAGGAGCATACATGGTCAAAGCATATCTACCAAATGCCGCCCCCTCTTTGGGGGAATGAATGGATGAGCTCTGGTGTGCGCATTGCTGGAACGATTTCTAGTGGTGAAATTGACTATACAAGAGATACTTTCTTCATCTATTACTACAATCTCGAGAGGAACATTATCACAAGAGTAAGTCTTGAAGTTCCAGTATTAGGAAAGTTCAACTATTGTAGAGTTTATGCATTTTCAAACTTTGTAGAGGAGATGACACTTATCTTAAGTGTTTACATCTCCCAAGACCCAAACAGAAGTAATCACATGTATTATCTATCTTCAGTCTTTTTTTTTTTAGTGTTACTATCTTTAGTTACATAAACACGGAACTGGTGAGAGAGAGATTCAATTACAACAAAATTGGTGTTTCTGTAAAAAGTAAAAAGTATGGCCCGTAAAACAAATATTGGGCTTACTAATTAAATGAAAGAAAAAAGTCCACGTTTTCAAAAGACATTAAAACAACTTAGGTTTTCTATTTTGGTATCTTCAAACGCAGTGGCCGATCCGCGTTCTTCTTCGAACACAGACAGAAGCAGCGGCCGAATTCTTCTTCTTCAGACACACACAGAAGCAGATGTGGAAGAAGAAGATGGAATGAGAGAACAAAACTGAATAACCGTTCGGTTTCAGCTCGTCTAACCGAAATCCCAAAATTTATTTTGCCGATCGGTAGGTCTAAAGCACATACTCGAGCTGAGCCCCAAAACCTAGCGTGCGCTTTAATCCACCATGAATCGACGGATCCGTTATTCTTCAACCTCTGGAGAAGAAACAGATTACTTTGGTCGGATCCCTTTTGATATCTTCATCAGTAATATCTTGTCAAGATTGCCGGTGAAGTCTTTAGGTCAATGTCGTTGCGTATCGAAGCTTTGGTCGTCCCGAATTCGCTTTCCAAATTACAACCAGTTGTTCCCGATCAAGTCCACTGCTCCACCGCGGATCCTTTTCACCATCGAGTATAAAGGATACATGATCGTTAACCCCATCACAGGAGAGTCTTTAAAGTTGCCCAACCTGAGTTTGGAGGAGGGTGCTAAGTCAGAGTGGCTATTCGATAAAGCAAAATATTCTTTTGGGTATGATCCAATAGAGAAACAGTTCAAGGTATTGTGTATCACCTGGTTGCGTAGTAGTAGTTGTGGCTCACATAACTTGTCCGATGATTATCAAGTTCTCACGTTAGGGTCTGGAAATAAAAATCTCGTGTGGAGAAGAAAGATCCAACGTTGCAAAATTCATTTTTCTTTAAACGGTGATGCGATATGCATCGATGGTGTTTTGTACTATCCTGTAGAGATCTATAAGGGCAAACGTGCCATCCTTTGCTTTGATGTTAGGTCTGAGAAATTTAGTTTTGCCAAGATTGATGAAGACATGGAAGAACGGATGAGATTATTCACTTTCACTTTGATCGACTACAAGGGTAAACTAGGTGTTTGTAGTTTTGAGTTTGGCGACAATCTTCTGGAGGTGTGGGTTTTGGAGGATGACAAGAGATGTAAATGGTCAAAGCGTGTTCACAGAGTCATAAATCATCCGTGGTTGACTGTCGTACAGAATAGAGCTAATCGTGTAGGCATTGCTGGAATGACTGGTAGTTGCGAAATTCTGTTATACACAAGCTTCCCAGGACTAGATCCCTTCTTCATTTTGTACTACAACCTCGAGACCAACATTCTCACAGGGGTTAAAGTTGAAGTTCCACTAATTGAAAAGTTTCGTGGGCAGAGGATTAACGTATTTCCAAACTTTGTTGAGGATATGAAACTTATGTAAATGTTTACTTCTTCTCAAATAGTACTTGATATATCACAATTTCTGTCTTTCTTCTTCTTTTCTTGCGTGTCTTTTGGATTTATTATTTCTCTGTTTTTAGTTACAAAACATGGGTTTTCCATTTTTGTTTTCCAAATAAGAGGAAACACACAGTTGAGTTCCTGTGTTCTGCCTCTTTGGTGGCCTAATCTTCATGAAAACGAGAAGAAATATATGATCATCGAGTTATGGAATTGCTCGCTCTTAAGTAATTTTTTTGTTTGTAAATTTAAAATTGGTTAATCGTTTACAAGTGGGCCACAATGAAGGAGTGTATGGAGCCGCCAAGAAAATAATATTGGGCCTTAAGAAAACCCCTAACTTATGGAAAGTAATAAAGCAAGCCAGAGAGCCACGAAACCTAGCGTGCCCCTTAATCCATCCACCATGAATCAACGGATGTCTTCAATCTCCGGAGAAGAAACAGAATACTTTGGTCTGATTCCTGTTGATCTTGTCATTAGTAATATATTTTCGAGATTGCCGTTGGAGTCTTTAGCTCAATGTCGTTGCGTATCCAAGCTCTGGTCGTCCATAATTCGCCGTCATAACAACAACATCTTGTTCCCGATCAAGTCCCAGGCTCCACCGCGGATCCTTTTCACCATCGAATATGAAAGAGAGTTGTTCGTCTACTCTTCACCTCAGCCTCACAATCCGGATGATAACACGTCTCTTGTAGCCACCCTTCATCACAGGACACGTGGTTTAAATTTCAGTATATGTCGTCCTCCGGTTGGCGGATTGGTCTGTCGTAAACATTATCGAAAGAACCCTTGAGCAGTGGCGGTGATTTCTAACCCCATCACAGGACAGGTTTTAGCCTTGCCCAGACAGAGAATGGATGAGATTAAGTCAGTGTGGATTAAGGAACATGTAAGATATTCTAATTTTGCTTTTGGGTATGATCCAATCGACAAAGAGTTCAAGATATTGCGTATCGTTTGGTTTCGTGACTCATACACATTCTTATCCAGTGAGTATCAAGTTCTCACATTAGGGGCTGAAAATAAAAATCTCTTATGGAGAAATATCCAATGTTTCAAAATCCATTATCCTTATGGCTATCGCGATGATAATACGATATGCATCAATGGTGTTTTGTATTATCAAGCAGGGTTCCTGAAGGGTACAATCCCTTGCAGCGCCATCGCTTAGGTCTGAGACTTTTAGTTTTACTAACTTTGATCAAGACATGGAACAAGTATGGAGATCTTCCACGTTTAGATTGATCGACTACAAGGGTAAATTAGGTGCTTGTGATTATGATAGTCGCCCTCATACTTTTGAGTTGTGGGTTTTGGAGGATGCCAAGAAACATGAATGGTCAAAGCGTATCTACCAAAGGCTTCCATATCCGAATGAACTAAGTTATGGAGGCCCTGCTGGAATGATTAGTAGTTGTGAAATTGTGTTATACCCAAACTCCTCACAAGATCCTTTCTTCTTTCTGTACTACAATCTCGAGACCAACATTGTCACAAGAGTGAACATTGAAGTTCCGATTTTGCATAGTGGGTGTAGGGTTCACGCATTTCCAAATTACGTATAGGATTTGACGCTTATGTAAGTGTTTGTACTCCCTCTCAGACAGAACTTATCACATTATCTATCTTTTGTCTCTATTTTTTTTCTGTTGTGTATTTCCAAGCTATTAGTATTTCTCTGTTTCGTTTTTCTTTGTTCTTTTTTTTTCCTATCAGAAGTAGAGGAAAACACTCAATGAGCTAGTTCCTGTTCTGCCTTAAATTGGTTGACAACTTGCTCGAGGGATCTAAATTTGATAATATTTTGACTCTGAACTAACTCTGCAGAGTAAAACATAAATCCTAACTTTATTTCAATCCTCTGCCTAACCAAAAGTTTAAGTCTGAAAAGTCAATATGAGATTCATTTGTCCCCATGATAAAGATCTTTTCAAATCTTTTTTCAAGTCAAAACTGAAGGATTTTGGTAAGCCACTTGCTTAACCTCTCATTCTCCTTAATTTCTCCAGATCCATTACAAAGCATATTTATACTACTTCTACCTTTTAACCTACTTAAGCAATAATTGTTCTCTTAGTTTCACAAAACAAACCCACTCAACTAGTTGAGCCTGAATACAACATCATGGCCCATTGGTCCTTTTTCTTCTTTCTTCTTTTTTCTCCTACGACAAAACACATTCTTCTTCTTCTCTTCTTTTTCTACTTACGATTCTTCATTTACTCTTCCTTGTCTTCTTCTTCTAACTTCACTTTCTCATATCTGATTCTCTTGTGCAGGATTAATCAATGATGAGATTCCAACACTCCCTCTCTCATCTTTTGATTAATCCCCAAAATTCCCAAATTCCAATCCAGGGATTTGATCCCTTTTTCACCTTGTACTTCTCCAAAGAACCTTTTGCTCCATGAACAACTTTGTTTCACAATATTTGTTATCCTTGCTGGTAACATCACTAGCTCCCTCATCATTCCAAATTCTGTAGATCCTCTCAGTTCCTGCAAAACCATCTTTTTCTTAAATTTGTTATTCATCTCAGATTTCTCTTCTTCTTCACCAACCTTGACAGAACCATGGGGCTTCTTCCTCTGCATATACCCAGGAGCATGAATCCGACCATCAGTCTCTTCTCCAAGATAGTTCAAATCATTACACACAAGTAAATTATTTTTCTTCTTCTCCCTCATTTTCTTGTTCTTTTTAATCTCGGATTTTTCTTTGTTCTTCTTTCTAGATTTCACTAGCATGTGTTTCTTCTTAAATTTCTGCTGTCTCTCTTCCATCACAGCTGATTTTTGACACTTCTTCTTATACAGGTTCTTTTGTGCGAAGTTTATGTCTTTAATTTCCTCTTTGACGAAATCCAGCTTGCCCCATGCGTGTGAGTTCTTTATCTTCCTCTCACTCATCCTCTTGTTCTTAAGGAATTGATCTCCCTCTTGATTCTTCTTTCTAACTTTCTCTTCAATCTGTTTTCTCTTCATATCTTCTCCATTTTCTTTCGAAATCAACCGTTCCTCTTGTTTGATTCCCATGTCGATTTGTCTCTGATTTATATCAATCTCAGCTAAGACTTGAACCTCCCTTTTGTGCAGGTGCTTTCGTGCGAGATTCATGTCAATCTCTTTCTCTATGATTTTCTGCTCATCCCACCAAGATAGTTTCCTTATCTCAATCTCCCTCTTGCACTTAATACCTTCCCTCTGTCTCTCTTCAACCTCAACTGATTTCTCAGGGTCTTTTTCTTGCAGATTGTTTTGTGTAGAATTCTTATCTCCGAGCTCTCTCTCGATGCTTTTCAACTCAATCAATAAAGGTAAATTCCTTACCTCTTTCTTGCTTTCATTCTGGTTTTGCTTGATTTGGTCTGATCGTTGAATCTCTCCTCTCTGAACAGTCTTATGCAATAGGCATTTGGTTGGATCAAAGTATTGATTCTCACTCTTGCTAAAGTCTGTTTTCTCCTCTACTCTCAACGGTAACTCGACCTCTTTTTCTTCAATTTGTTTATGATTCTCTGCGACTCTTGTATTCATTGACTTTGTTCGATTCTGAGAACCATTGTTGTTCTCTTGCCTTGCAGTTTCGTGAGCCTTCCCCACATCTGCCTCTTGTTTCTCATTACCTTTCTTTATGCCCATTTCAGCTGCATCTTCAAAAAACCATTGTTCCTTCTTAGCTAAGCTTTTGTCTCTCTGTTTGGTATCTTCTTTAACCCCCGTCTTGAGCTTCTCAATTCTCTGACTTGTGTCATCACATTTTCCATCAATAAGCTCAGTTTCTCTCTTGATAGTGACTAAACTTTTCTCTGTTCTAACCTTGGCTTCATCATGGATGTATCCTTTTATCTCAGACTTCTCCCTCTTGGTTTGATGACCAACAAGTTTGTAGACCTTCTTTTCAAAACCTTCGCTTGGATTGAAAACTTGTTGATTTATGAATTTTGGTTTCAGGCAGTCTTCCATCAAAGGTTGATGTTTCTTTTGTGGCATATTGGCTGATTCTCCCTCATAAGTGCATTTTAGTAAGTCATTCATGACTTCTTGCTTCTTTGTTTCATTGCCAGTCTTCTGCTTATGCGTATCATTTCCTTGAGTTTCATGATTCTCTGTAAGATCATTTAGTCCCACAGTCACACACCTTAGTGACTGTTCTTTTTCTTTCTTTTGCAGTTTTACAGATTCAGCATCTTCACAGCCTTTATCAACAACTTCAGGTCTTGTTATCTTTTTCTGCTCTTTGTGCCCTTCTTCTTTTGGTTTCTCGAACTTAATGCAATACCATCCATCAGACATAGGAGCTTCCAGTATCTGTTTTCCTTCTTGATTCGTAATTATACAACTTAGCTCTTTGAACATGACTTTGCAACCATTTTCCATCATGTGTTGCACGCTTAGGTAGTTGTGAGTTAGACTAGGTACTAGAAGGACATCCTTCATGTTCCTCTTTCCCGATTCTGTTATTACAGAGACAGTACCTTTTCCTTGTGTCTGAACTATCTCACCACTTCCCAGATTTAACCAGGCTCTTGTATTAGTGCCTAATTCAGTGAACCAGCTTTTGTCATTGACCATGTGACTTGTAGCTCTACTATCTATCACCCAAATATCTTTATCAATTTCATCTTGATCATGTGTGCCAGTGAATGAACTTTCTTGTTGATTATTTGTCTTTGCAGCTTGTGTCACTGACCCTTTTGAATCTTCTTCGAATCTCAGCTTTAACACGTCCCATGCATCCTTTGAGGTCTTAGTATCAAACAAATAATCACTAAGAATTTCTTCTGAGACAGCACTACACAACAACTGTAAGGCTGCCTGATCTTTCTCTTTTAACTCCTCCCAATTTGTATTCTTTTTATGCTCATCTTGGATTCCTTCAATTACTACTTTCTACAACCCTCTAGACTTAAGTAGAACTCTGGTCTTTATAACCCACAAGTTAAATTTCTTCCCGTCAAACACCGAAATTACTTGTTGATTCTGCATTTTCACCCAACAACAAGTTTAAATCTCAGATTTGTACCTGATTTTTGCTTTCTTTGTTTTCTTCTACTGTGTTCAAACGAACCAGCTTCCTCTGACTTTCCTTTGTTTCTTGTGCAGATTCTTCAAACGTCCAGGCCACCAAGACCTTGGAGCTCTGATACCATGAAGGATTTTGGTAAGCCACTTGCTTAACCTCTCATTCTCCTTAATTTGTCCAGATCCATTACAAAGCATATTTATACTACTTCTACCTTTTAACCTACTTAAGCAATAATTGTTCTCTTAGTTTCACAAAACAAACCCACTCAACTAGTTAGGCCTGAATACAACATCATGGCCCATTGATCCTTTTTCTTCTTTCTTCTTTTTTCTCCTACGACAAAACACATTCTTCTTCTTCTCTTCTTCTTCTACTTACGATTCTTCATTTACTCTTCCTTGTCTTCTTCTTCTAACTTCACTTTCTCATATCTGATTCTCTTGTGCAGGATTAATCAATGATGAGATTCCAACAAAAACAACTGTTGAAAACACAGCTCAATTTTGATACATTACATCATACACACACACATATAAATCACTACTATTAATAACAACAACAAACAAAGACAGTTTCTCCGATACTTGATGAACAATGTTTTAATTTCGACACTTCACGACCAGGCTCCTCTTCCACCCATGACACCAAGAACTATGGCAACTGTAGCAACAACAGACTGTGAAAGTAAAGTGTTAAACACCTGAATCAAGTTAAAGATTAATGTATTAAACGCAGTAATCTTTTAGTGTGAAAGACTCACTGCGATGGAACAAGCTATGTATCCTGGTTTCTCTCGCGGATCGATCCTAGCACACACTAGAATGAATACGCCTATGTACCATGGGATTGCACCAAGGAGAAAACCAATGATGAACCTTAACAGAAAGAAACTTGAGCTTTTTCAGACAAAATGTGTTGAAACCAAGTCTAGCTAATTTGAGACTGCTTAGAAAACAAAAAAAAAAAACTTACAAGAACCAACCGAGGCCAAGACCACAACAAGGAAGATGATTTTCTCTTGCAGGTCTTCCTTCAGAAACAGGGTACCCTGCAAATTTAGTTACACATTTGCTGCTTTTAAAGCTTTCTGAACAGAGAGAGAGCTTTTTAGAAAATTAAGATTGCTTACTGGAAGAAATAAACTTTGATACCATATTAAAGAATCTTACAACTCTTGTCAATGAGAAGTAACTTTTACTATAGAGATCTGATTTTGTATCAAAAGCTCAGGTACAGTCTCAGTCTCATGTTTAGTAACCTTTCAGTAACTATGGAGATACTATCGAAAAGGGTTGACGAAAGATGAAACAAAATTTAATCTTTTCATCTCCTCTTGAATATATGAGATCGTTACTTACCAGGAACGGTTTGATGTTCTTGGATGTATTGATGAACGGAAATGTCGTGATGAGCTGCTCCGGGAGGTGGAGACGACAGAGGAAATCCAGTGACCGGATGATGCGACGGAGGATGAGGATACGGCGGAGGAGGATAAGTAGGGACACCTTGAAACGTGCCGTAAGATGAAGGAGAAGCTCCTCTGTTTTTGTCTTTTTCTTTGCTCATTCTCTCGTGTCAAATTCTTTATCCTCTCTCTATCTCATTATTGTTTGTTTAATCAGATTTAAGGTTGTAGCAAATTAGACACGAGGCTGCAGACACATGGACGACTGGTTGTTGTTAGAAAAAAGCCTCATTTAGATTATGCTAATTGTTAATTGAAGTAGTTGACACATCAATCAGCAAAACCAAACAAAAGTTGAACACGCAATTACTGTCTTCATCATCTTCATAACAAATATATCCCACATGTAACATGTTCAATCTAGTTTACACAATCTTCTAATGATCTTATCGAATGCAACATCATCATATTGGACAAACAAACTGGCTTCTAATAAAATATAGAAGGGAAGGATGAGTGGAAAAGAGAAATAAATTGTGTAGAGTTATAATGATCTTGTAACTCACATATCATATCTGTTCTGGTACTGCAACATCAATCATCTTTGTATACGCAAGTCAGGATCTAGGTTATTATGATGAACTGATGTTTACTTGACATAATGAATTTGAATGTTAATTTATTTATCTTTAGCTAGACGTGGATAAATTGTGTTGCATCTCTTCTCCAGCAATACGTGCCTAATTGTTTTTACACAAAGATGTAACGCTAGTATCGTGGGGATGAATGGTCATGATGTGGGGGTGCCCTTAGATTTTATAAAGCATTACTTTACTATCCATCCTGTCCTATGTGGGACATTCAAAAAGCTAATGTGAATTATGCGTTTTGTGTAACCGCAAAACATTTGTAGTCATGAGCTGGATAGACCAATGTGTCTTTTTGGCAATGTAGATATATCTGGTAAAAAAAGAATAGCATTTTATATTGAATCTTTGAATGGTATGAGTCACTTTCTTTGCATTTGGAGTGTGAAACACTTGCCTGTGAGTTTACAGACTCGGTAGTATGGCCACAGACCTTATGAAGTCCAGTTCCAGTGAGTGTTCAAAACATAGATAAGCTTTAAAGCTAACTCTATCTCATCATCTTCTTGAATTACATAGCAAAATTAACAAGCAGCTTATGCTATAATTTTGCACAAACCAAAACTAATTTATTATTATTATTTTTTTTAACCGCTTTAACATTTGCATTTCGAGAAATAGAAATATAGAGAAAGAAGAAAACTCTTCTTGATTTGTCTTGATTCCATCCAAATATGTTGCAAAGGCTGGCCAATCGCAAAATTACATTTTTATACGAAAACAAAACAAAACATTCTGAAATTTGAAGTTTGAAAACAAAATTACATTTTTATTTTTAAAAAACGAAAAAAATATCTGAAATTTGAAGCAAAAGTTACCAGAGCAGAGCAGAGCAGGTTTGGTTTTATTATCCGACGGCGAGAAGAGAGAAAGATAAATACAATAAGTGAAAAAGGTCCCAACTTGTGTGTCTCTCTTTCTCCAACTACCCTTTCGTGCTTAGCTGTCCACTCTCTCTCTCTCTCTTCTTTGCCGATGAAATCTTCTTCTTCATCATCTTCCGTATCCTCCTCTATCTTCATGCCCTAATTTTCATCTTCGATTGATTCCGTTAAAAATCTCACCTTTTTCAAATTCAGATTCCTTTTGGTGATATGCCTACTTGGTGGGGAAGAAAGTCCTGCAAGAACAACAACAACAACAACAATAGCAGAGGAATCTCCACAGACAGAGATATCAAAAGCTGTGGTGTTGTTGTTGTTGTTGATCCTCCTCTCACTCCCACTCGTGCTGCTACACCTCGTTGCAGTCGTGAATTCGCCAACGGAGCTTCTTCTTCTTCTGCCTTCTCTGGTTTCGACTCTGATTCTACAGAGAAGAGAGGTCATCCTTTACCATGTCCTCTTCTCTCTCCTGTTTCCATCCATCAAGATCATGTGAGTGGATCCACTTCTGGATCTACCTCTGTTTCTAGCGTTAGCTCCTCTGGATCAGCTGAAGATCAGAGTCAACTTGTTGTCTCTAGGTTTGCTTTTTTTTTTTTCTTCTTCCCCCTTTCTTTATTTAGGACATAGTGATCTTAACTAACTCCATTGGATTGCTTGTACGGATCAAGAACCTCTTAAAGCAATTAAAGATTACGTTTTTATTGCTGTTTGGATATATAGCAGAGGTCATTGTGATGTGAAATTGAACGAGAGAGTTTCTCCAAAGCTAGTAACTGCTAGGCCTACGTCTCCGTTGCATCAGCGATTGGCTGGAGTTGTGAGTCTAGAGTCTTCTTCTACAGGGAGGAATGATGATGGAAGGTCCTCCTCCTCTGAGTGTCACCCTTTGCCTCGACCTCCTACTTCTCCTACAAGCCCTTCTGCTGTTCATGGTTCCAGGATTGGAGGAGGTTACGAGACGCCATCTCCTTCGGGGTTTTCCAAGTGGAAAAAAGGGAAATTTTTGGGGAGTGGCACCTTTGGCCAAGTCTATCAAGGGTTCAACAGGTGAGAGACTCAGATTTTTTCTACTCTGATTCGCTTAAAGAAATGTCAATAGTTTCAGAAATCTTATCAAGTGAGCGAGTTGGTTTAATTTCTAGGTGACTGGAGTTAGTTAGCTAACCTTGGTTTTAAGCAAAACCTTCCCACTTCTCTAGATCATGTAATGTGCGATGTTCAGATAGATAGGGCGTTTGATGCTAGCTTTCTCCGTAGGTGGAAACTATATTTGCATCTTGTGGATCCGGAGGCCATTACTATTGATATCTAGGTTAGTAGCTCTCTTAAACAAGTATCCAGAGATGGTGTTACATGTGATGGGCTTGAGTACATCCGTATATGTTATGGCTCCTGCGAGGGTTTTACCTGTGATATGCTGTTGAGTTATGTTGTCTGATGGTTCATGTCTGCATTTCTCGATCAAAAATTTTAGGTTAACTTCACCTGCTATCGAGATAAAGGCAATAGAAAGCAAAAGTTTCTATTAGGCCAGCTCCTTACATTATAACTTTGTAGCGTCCTCCTTTTTAAATTGGTTGTTTCCATCGCATAATGTTTTCGCCAATCTTACAGTGAGAAAGGAAAGATGTGTGCTATTAAAGAGGTCAAGGTGATTTCTGACGACCAAACGTCAAAAGAATGTCTGAAGCAACTAAATCAGGTTTGTCTAGTTCGCCTCATCTTTTGTATATGTCAAAATCTGATTACTTGTAGCTTATTTAACGAAATTGTGAAATACTCTACTATTTTTCACACCTCTAACCACACTATTCTATTTGCAGGAGATAAATTTGCTTAGCCAGCTTTGTCATCCGAATATTGTCCAGTATTACGGAAGTGAACTGGTATGTGTCAATATTTGTGAGCTTCAGGAAAGAAGAGATCATATAATGCTTTGTTGAGTTTGGGCAGCTTAATATTGTTGTTATATAGAAACCTATATTGAAGCCTGGCCTGGACATTGTTATGCTTGTAGAGTGAAGAAACCTTGTCCGTCTACTTGGAGTACGTGTCAGGTGGTTCAATCCATAAACTACTTAAGGAGTATGGTTCTTTCACTGAACCTGTTATCCAAAACTACACGCGGCAGATTCTCGCGGGGCTTGCCTATCTACATGGACGAAATACAGTACATAGGTATTCAAAATGACATCTTAAAGGTTGAATGGAATTCAATTTTGTCCCTTCTTGGACGTTAATAAAGAGTGATTCTGTTCTAATAGGGACATCAAAGGAGCAAATATATTAGTGGATCCGAATGGTGAAATCAAGTTGGCAGACTTTGGGATGGCCAAACATGTAAGTATATCTATGTACTCCATAACCAAAATATGAATATAGAACGTCATCGATGGGCAACAGAAGATATCAATTGTTTTATCTCCTTTATATTATGTAGTTCTTGAAATTTATGCTTACAGAAGCTCTAATAGCCATTTATTTTTGCAACAGGTAACAGCGTTTTCTACTATGCTTTCTTTCAAAGGGAGTCCTTACTGGATGGCACCCGAGGTACTGTAGTTCCACTATTCTTAACTTTAACTTTTCTCTGGCAAATGGTGTGGAAAGGCATTATGTCGTTGCCGCTGAGAGATAATCACATCATGCTTTCGTTCTTTCCCAGGTTGTGATGAGTCAAAATGGCTACACTCATGCAGTCGATGTCTGGAGTTTGGGTTGTACTATTCTCGAAATGGCAACATCAAAGCCACCTTGGAGCCAGTTTGAAGGGGTATATGATACTGAAGATTGGGCATAATCTTTTGTGCACTCTTCTTTTTATTATTCTGAACTTTTTTTTCTAAATATTCTTACCAGGTTGCTGCGATTTTCAAAATCGGAAACAGCAAAGACACCCCAGAAATACCTGAGCACCTTTCAAATGATGCAAAGAATTTTATAAGGCTTTGTCTGCAACGAAATCCATCAGTACGTCCTACAGCTTCTCAGCTTCTAGACCACCCTTTTCTACGTGTACACACAACAAGAGTGGCTAATATTAGCATGCCGAAAGATGCCGCCCCACGCTCCTTTGATGGAAGCTTCTCACTGGTATGTGTATAATGCATATGTTGAGCTTAATCAATTTAATTTCCTACCATCACAAGTTAAAACTTGACTTTCTTCTTGAGCAGCCTACAAGGGAATCCTATCCAGGGAGACTGAGCCATGATAATTACCAAAGACAGCCATTGTCTAGAGCTATAAAGAGTCCGAGGTAAAGGGTTTGTAGCTCAATCTATTTGATGCTTGTTCGTGTCAACTAATCTCGTATTTGGTTGTTGCAGCAGAGAAAACGTAAGAGCCATCACATCATTGCCAGTATCTCCATGTTCAAGTCCTTTACGCCAACTTGGGCCAGCATACAAAAGTTGTTTCCTGTCACCTCCTCATCCGTCTTACGCATTTCCTGGGCTCGACAGTGGGTACAACCTAGCAGAGTTTGCTTCAAGCCCTTTCAGGATGAAGAAAGACACAATGATAGAACCATCTAGTTTCAGGGGTCAAACACCGAATACACCCTTGAGATCAAGACTGGTGTAAAGATCGAGCCTGGGAGTCAAATACCATAAACAAGGCCCAAGGAACATGTATAAAACACAGTGTCTCCCCCTGGTTTTGGCCTTCTCCTTCTCTAGACCCTGGGAAATGCGAAGTTATGATACCATAGTTGTGTGTGTTGGGGTATCTACTAGAAGTGGAGATTTTTGGAACAAGAAGGAGAAATTAGGGGGAAAGAGAGGTGTAAAGAGAAACACGAAATGAATACAAAGTTTATAGAGTGAGAAGTAAAGATAGTAAGTTGTGTTGTTTATAAAAAAGATGATAATTCAACCATTTGTTTTCAACTTACAGTGTGAATATACTTTTCAGAAAGAAAAAAAAAAGTCATTAATTTGAATTAATCATGTTTATTTTCTGTTAAAACATGAGTAGTTTAGGTTTGAACATAGTTGAGGAGTTTGTCGAATTTCAAGTTCCCACTATGAAAGAGATGGTAAGTTCATCTCTATCTAACGCTGAGTCATTGTTTCATCGGATTTAAAAGCTCATGTTGATTGAGAAGTAGTTGACACATCAATCAACAGGCAAGTACTGTCTTATCCATAACAAATTCCACATGTTCAATCTAATTTACACAAGTTTTCTTATTATCTTATCTTAACACGGAAGCAAGTCTCATTGGACCAACACATCCATGGACAAACTAATCTAAAGATCCCACTGAGAAAGATAGCAAGCTCGTCTCTCTCATGCTGAGTCATTGTTTAATATGATTAAGGGTTTTTAGCAGTTATCGACACGTAGCAGCAGAACATGGATGAGTTGTTAGAAAAGCTCATTTAGATTATGTTAATTGAAGTAGTTAGACAAATCAAATCAGCAAACCAAACAAAAGTTGAACACGCAAATACTGTCTTCATCTTCATAGCAAATTCCATATGTTCAATCTAATTTACACAATCTTATCTTAACCGGAAGCAAGTTTTGTATAATGAAGATAAAATTACGTGACAAACACACACTCCTGAACAAACTACTGTCAAGAGTTTTATTGGCTTCTGGTAAATATAGAATGAAGGAATAGACGAAAGAGAGTAACAAACTGAGTAGCGTTTTAGTTGACTTGAGAAGGCACATCTTGTAGTCCACATACCATATTTGCTGGTACTGCAACATCAATCATCTTTGGATACGCCAGATTCAGATCTGTGAGAGCCAAAATCGCGGTTATGTATGAGCTGAGGAAATACTTGAGTATACTACCAAGTGGAAAAGACTTACTTGACATAATAGATTTGAATGTTTCTTTATCTTTAGTTAAACGTGGGTTGTGTTGCATCTCTTCTCCAACTGTACTTACCTGAATATTAACAGAAAGATGTATAAGCAATTGTGTGGATGAATTGCATTTTCATTAAACAAGCCAATGTGAATAAATTTGCATAGAGCATTACCTCGAAACCTTTGTAGTCGTGAGCTGGATAGATCAATGTGTCTTTTGGCAATGTAAATATCTGGTACAAACATCAACAAAAGCCGTTTTATATAAAAGTCATAGAGCTGATCCGAGCTTTACCTGTGGAGTCATAAGAAAGTTTGAAAACACTTGCCTGAGAGTGTACAGACTCATAGAGCTGATCCGAGCTTCCTCCCTGCAATAGCATAGTAAGGTTAGACCAATGTCCCATTACAAAAAAAATAATCTTTTGCATCCACATTGCTGTTTTTGGTTCCTCATAACAAAATTTCCTCTATTTATTGTACCTGAAAGTCAGTCCTTCCACAACCCCGGATGAGTACAGCATCACCGGTAAAAGCCATTCTTGGTTGGGGCTGGTCAGCCTCTTCTCCAGTCACATATGTAACACATCCTGCAGTATGTCCAGGTGTAGCACGAGCCTACCACAAAGTTAAAAATTTGATTACTACTCTCTGGACTTTTATAGTTTCTCTCAAGGGTTTCAAACTTTGGTTTCATACCTCAAGGTATATATCACCGATAGATACTTTGTCACCGTGTTCGAGAAACATATCTGCTTTGGAACCACTTGCTTTCGAAATGACTGACTTCACACCCGGGAGCTTTGTCTGTGTGTAAAATCAAAACAAAGAGAGATGACTAAAACTTCAGATTTAAACCAAAAGCAGGGAAATGTAAACACAATAAAGAGAAACAGCAGACCTTAAGAAGTCCAGTTCCAGTGACATGATCAGCATGAACATGAGTGTTCATAGCATAGATAAGCTTTAATCCTAACTCATCTATCAGCTTCAAATCTCTATCAACAGTCTTGTCCACCGGATCAATCAACTGCTCATCATCACATAACACAACATCAATTCAACAAAATCAGACAAACAAAGAACATTCAAAAGTGGTGATCTTTTTCAATTCCAATTCAATCACACTCTTGATACACTACTAATCTGGATAAATCCAACAACCAAAACTAAATGATTCAAATACCAATTGATCCCAACAAAACAATCTGATCACATTCATCATGCATCAAATCTTTGGAAGGATGAGACACGAAACACCGAAAAAACCCAAAACCCATTTGGAAAAATCAAATCTTTGGAAAGGAAAACATACCAAAGCAGGCTTATCAGGATGAGAAACGTCGGCGAGAAGATAAGTAAAGGTGGAAGATTCTTTCTCAAAGAGTTGGCGAAAGAGAAGCTTCGAGGAGGAGGAGGAGGATGAAGAAGAAGAACCCATCACCACTGATCGGAGAAATGTTGGAGGAGGACGGAGGAGACGAGACCTAGAAGTAATGAGAGATTTGGGTTGGAGAAGTAGAGGAAGTTGTCGGAGACGTGAAAAATGTGTCATCACCATTGTTTATAATATCAAAGACGCAACGTAAGTGATGTGCGTCTATGTCAACACCCCTCTTCTCGGAACATACGTTGTTGGGTGGGACCAACGATGGATCACAACTGATTTTTTTTTTTATCAGATAAGATTAAAAAAAGTAATTCATCTGAACAACAGAACAACAAAAAAAAAAAAGTTATCGGAGATTCTCTGTCTTGTCTGTTGTAATCAATGTTCAATAAAGCGCTAGGCGATATGTGGACGGTGACCCAGCGCCTAAAACCTAGAACGACTAGTCGGAGTTTAAACGTTTTTAGGCGGTTTAGGCGGTTTAGGCGTTTACATTAAAAAATGTTATATATATGATATTATATACAAAATTATGTAAAACATATGTTAGAATAAATAAAAGTAATAAATTATAAACCAAAATTAGTTAAAAATACATTTATTTAATTTAAATTAATAACATATGAACATTTATAAATATGTATATGAATATAAAACTTAAAATTTTAAATATATTTAGTTAAAAATAAAAATATATATTAAAATAATATTATGTAATTTTTATGCGGTCTAAACGGTCGTCTAGGCGTCTGCTGAGCGCCTAGCGCCTAGACGGCCGCCTAGACCGTTTTCTTTCTTGAACACTGGTTGTAACTATGAAGAAGAGCTTTCAAAGTTTTTTAGATGGACTTTTAAGTCTAAATTAATGGGCTAATAATGGGCCTAAACTTGTAGTGTTTTAAACGAAAGTGTTGCCGACACAATTTCATCAGGTTAGGAGGTCAATGGTCAACGACACAATTGAGATACTTAATGATAATAACATTTGGTTTTGACTTCATAAATGTAAAATCTAGGTAGCCAGGTTAGAAGAAAAGTTTAAAACTTGGAATGGTTTAAAGCTTAGTAATGACTTAACCAAATTAATAGCCAAGTGATTTTCCAACCATATGGGAAAGTAAGAAAATTTCGAATTTTGGTATTGGATTCGATTCGATTTGATTAAACAATGGGGGAACAGTCGTGAAGACGACATCGTTTGATCTCGGAACCAACAAAAGAGGAAGAAAATCTCAAAAGACTAGTCAACTTAAAGATTTGAGCTTTTTTTTTTTTCTTTCTAGAACTTGAGAAAAACGGATAATTCCTAACTCACTCTCGTCGAATTACAAAACAATTGTGATTCCTTCCGCGTGATACAGTAGCTCTTGTCGTTTTTTTTAGCTTTTTCGATCTTTCTAAAACAGGAGAAAACACTTCAAAGTTCGAATCGATTCGGATAATATCTCCTTTTTCTGAGATGGATTTGATTAAAAAGACTTGATCTTTAGGATTTTTCTCTTCTGGGTTTCTTTTTGTTTTTGTGATCATTGAAAGGGTATACACGATGGAGTCTTCGTTAATTCATCATATCATCATTGTGTTGCTCTTACTCTGGTTTATCTCTTCGTTGAATCGATCCCACGCTTTTTTCTATTTCATCGCTCTCATTTATCTCTACTTGGTACTGTTTCTTCTCTGATGATGTTATTGATTTTTTTTTTTTTTTTCTGGATTTTTAGTGGAATGTGTAAAGATTGTTGCTTTGTTTTCTTGTTTGGGGGTTTCTTCAGGTTCATGAACGGTATGTGATGAGATTGAAGAGAACGTTGCAGTTTGAAGAGAGGAAGCAAGCTAATCAGAGAAGGGTAACTTTTATATGTCTTTATTTTGGGTACTCTACTCTTCTTTAGGTGGAAAGTTTCTATCTTTAAGTTCCTAGATTGTAGTTTGGTTGGGAAAGAGAGATCATTAGAGATTACCTTTTAACAAGATGTTGGAAACTATGACTTTGGTTGCTTTTTTCTCTCTCTGTTTTAAGCATTTGATCTTGTAATGGTTGAAATCGTACGATGAAGCTGCTAGATTTTAGCCCATTTTATGAACTGTCTTAAGGATGCTCCCTCTTCTGCTTTCGCCTGTGTATTTGTTGTCTGTGATAAACTTCATTTGGATTTGATTTGTTTATCCCAAGTTTTCCTTACCCTGCATGAAATTTTGTTTCTTTCGTTGTTCTTTGATGTGCGTCTCTCAGGTTCTATCTGACTCTGAATCTGTGCGGTGGATGAATTATGCTGTGGAGAAGATATGGCCTATCTGCATGGAACAGATTGCATCTCAAAAGATTCTGGGTCCAATCATACCTTGGTTCTTGGACAAGTATAGACCTTGGACAGCGGTACCCTTCTCTAACAAATATTTTTTTTTCTGGTTCTTGATTCCATATTGCTTTTCTATATCTTATAGTATTTCAACAGCTCTGTGAATGGCATTTTGGTTTTATTTGGAAATCACACCTCAGTTGTAAGAACTCAGTTTTTATTATTGACTGTCTTCCACGATGTATTTGCAGAAAAAAGCTGTGATACAGCATCTTTACATGGGAAGAAACCCGCCTCTACTGACTGATATAAGGGTCCTTCGCCAATCTACGGGTGATGATCACTTGGTATAAATGCAATACCTCATAGAACATCATAATTTGTTCTCTTCCATTAATTATCTAGAGCAGAAGTAGAGCTTATACTGGAATTTATTACAGGTACTAGAACTTGGAATGAATTTTCTCGCAGCAGATGATATGAGTGCAATACTTGCTGTGAAATTAAGGAAACGGCTTGGTTTTGGGATGTGGACAAAACTGCATTTAACGGGGATGCACGTGGAAGGAAAGGTAGTGCAGCCGTTGCTTTATCTGGATGTGATCGTTTCCCCTTTGTAAACACACTTTTGCGCTTCTACTCTTAAAAGGTGTTGATTGGAGTGAAGTTCCTTCGTCGATGGCCTTTCTTGGGACGCTTACGTGTGTGTTTTGCTGAGCCTCCGTATTTCCAGATGACTGTTAAACCAATCTTCACTCACGGGCTTGATGTTGCTGTCCTTCCGGGCATCGCAGGATGGCTAGTAAGTACTCTACAAGACAGTTTTGAATTTCTTCTTCTTCACACTTTTGGTTTCACACTAAAAGTCACCCCTTTTTGTCATTTTTTAATCAGGATAAACTTCTTTCAATCGCATTTGAACAGACCCTTGTTCAGGTAAGAATGACGTTTGCTGGTTGTGATTTAAGCAATAAATGGCTCCGTCTAAAGATATTGGTTTACGGTTTCTCAATATTCCTTCAATTTGGTTGCAGCCAAATATGCTTGTTGTTGACATGGAGAAATTTGTTAGCCCAAAGTCAGGTAGTTATTGCAGCTAGTCCTTAGCTTCCATCTTATATATCTGTTTTCTTATTTCGTCACTTGTAACATTTTGTCTACACTCCTGCCACTTGAAATGACTGGTATCGCTCAAGCTTTCATTAACTTGCACTTTTTTTCCTTTGTTGGGCTCCAGAAAATTGGTTCTTTGTTGATGAGAAAGAACCAGTTGCACACGTCTTAGTTGAAGTCTTTGAAGCATCAGATGTTAAACCGTCTGATCTAAATGGTTAGTTTTGACATTTAATTACCACATCGACATGCATTAATTTTTTTTCCTTTCGGTTTGAAAAACTTGGATGTTTTGGTTTCAGGTTTTGCTGATCCTTATGTGAAAGGGAAACTTGGTTCTTACCGATTCAAAACCAAGATACAGAAGAAAACATTGTCCCCAAAATGGCATGAAGAGTTTAAGATACCAATCTTTACATGGGACTCTCCAAGTATACTCAACATTGAAGTTCGAGACAAAGACCGATTTGTGGATGATACCCTTGGGTTTGTTCCTGAACCTCAGATTCACTTCTCCAAACTAGTGTGAATATTAATGATTTATTGTTTTCGGGTTCCTGTTTTGTTGCAGTGAATGTTCAGTGAATATCGGAGAGTTTAGAGGCGGCCAAAGAAGCGATATGTGGTTGCCTCTTCAGAACATCAAAGTGGGAAGGCTGCATCTTGCTATAACTGTAATCGAGGACAATGGAAAGGTATAACTTTTCTCTGAACACACTACTGTCTTTTAAGATTAGTTTTATTGAATCCTTTTCATTCCTGAAAACAGTTGAGTGAAGATCCCTTCAAAAGAACGAATCTAAACAAGGAAGACATACAGACTTCTTTTGCTTCTGATACTGCAAACCAAAGCTCTTTCTCGTCAGACAGATCTCCAAGTGTTGTGGATAACTTTGAGCCAATTAACGTTGAAGGGCAAGAAGAGACTGCAATTTGGGTTCAAAAGCCAGGAGCTGAAGTCTCACAGATTTGGGAACCAAGAAAAGGCAAGAGTAGACGTCTTGATAACCAAATACAAAGAAATCCCAACGATGGATCTCCCAAAAATGAAAGCAGCAGCACTGACGAAAATCATGAGGGATCAAAGAATCCAATGAAGTCTGTTGGTAGAGGATTGAGAAAAATTGGGTCAGTGTTTCATAGGAATGGGAAAAAGGAAGAGTTTTTAATTGGAAGCATTGAAGAGGAGTCACAGACAGAGTCACCTCGGATCAATCTGAAGGCAATAAACCAAAAGGATGTTGGAGTTAACTTCATCGTTGAAGACAATTTATCAGGTCCACTTTCAGGAAAGAATTTAGAATGTGAGAGTTTGGATTCAGAGGAGAATTCAGGTAAAGGTCATATGAAGGATGTTGCAAAAAGCTTTCTAAAACAAGCTGAAAAGTCTGCTAAACAGTTCAAGCATGTGTTTTCACGTAAAGGATCCAAGAAAGTAAGAGATGGACAACAAGAAATCGTTCCTGAATCTGACTCTGGAACTGATTCTGACACTTCTGATGAAGATGATGATTCATTTACCTGTGTACAGAACCTGGCAACAGAAACAGGAACACCGAGAGCTCTTACACGCGATGGGAATATTGCGAGAACAGGAGATGATGATCATGCAGATTCCACAACATTAGGAAATACTAAGGAAGTTTCAAGTGGTGATATTGCGGAGAATTTGACAGATGTTGAAGCTAAAGAGGAGAAATTAGAGGGAGCAACAAAACCTGAAACTAGAGATATGGACGCCGCCATGAACATCAAAACCGAAGATGAGAAAGTAGAGACGCCTAAGAATACCGAAGAAGGGGGAGAAAAGGAATCATCATCAAACTAAAAATGTATATCTTTGTGCACATCAACAACGTTCATGTATCTGTTTACTGGTTTACTAAATTTGAAAACCTGCGAACCAAATGAAGTTCTCGAGCTTATATAAACCCTACTTTTTGTTTTCTTGAATTTTTATTTTTCTCTTTTGAACAATAGCTTGACTTGCAAGGGGTCTATCTCATGTCTCCTCGTCGATATTCAGAGTTTCCTTACACTTACCGTCTCTAATATGCATAAACCGAAAACCAAGAAAGTGTTTTGATGACAATTGTAAAATGAGTATACCCCAATGAAATGCCTGTGAGATCCAGATGAGTGGCTAGCAGGGACTAGGACTGCTCCGTCTCCCCATGATGTTCACATTTAACAAATGTGTTATGTGGTTACTAGGACTGCTCCGAAACCTTGTATGTCCCATGTTTAATATGCTAGCAGGGATTTTCGAAAACGTTGATCTGACTTGACATTATTGCATATGTTGATTAACCTATAAAATGTTTACATATCTCGCATGCACAAACTTAATTGAAAACATTTATATTTCATATATATATATATTGAAAAAGAACAACAACGAAATTTTAAAAAGACAAACAAAGCAAGGACGAACAATTACGTACGGTGATATAAGGCCACCACGAGCACGTACCTAAGAAACAGCTAATGATATTTTTTTGGTTTTAAACAAAAAATGATACTTGAGAAGAAGAAAGCCAAGTAACGCTAAGTAGATTACAGACTCTATAATTTTTCGATCCATAATTGTTCTTCCTTTATTGTTTTGATTCTCGAGCCTCCACTATTAATGTATCTAATATATATACACAGTAATGTTTGTGGAGGTTAGCTGTTTTCTGACTTTGTATTTGCAGTTTTTACTTGTTATATACACTAATGTAATACTAGTTGTTTCCTTGACTTTAATTTTATTTACTTTTTCTTTTATTTTTATTGTTAATTAATAATTTTAGGGGATAATTTAGTTTCGGTATACAAGAATATGTCAATTGTATACTAGTTTTATATGCACTTGTCTTGGCAAGCCAAGTTGCCTCAGTCTTTACTTTGAATATCTCTCTTTTTGAACTTTATAGAATGGAAGTGGTATACATATAACATACTATACAAACACCAGCAGAGCCCTCATGGATATAATGAAACTGTATTATCTCATAAGTGTGGTTATTGTTTATGGCTTTATGCAAACTGGAATTAAACTTATAAATAGTACTAATTAATTACAGAGAAAGACTCATTATTATTTTTGATATTTTTAACTAACGAAGAATTTACACTAAATAAATAAAAATGTTTGGTTAAAAAGAAAAACCAAAATAACAATATTTACATAAACAAAATTTAGAGAACAAAAAGTATCGCTGCAAAATTAATTTAACTTGCATTTAGGGACTGTGTTTTAAGTCGCAACTTGCAGTCGGCAATTCCATGTTTTTTTTTGTAGTGTTATGTTTTGCAAATTAAAATTGAAATGTCGATTAATACTACAATCTCTATTAATTATTTACATTTGATATTGAAAAATTGGCAAAGAAATATTTATGGCTGATGTGAAAAACATATTTTGTCAATTAACTTGGTGAAACTGTACAGAAAATTACTATATAAATAGAGATTTAAAAACCCTAAAAAAATTTCCCGGCTTTTTTATTTCTGTCTCTGCCTCTCATCCGTTGGAATCGCTAAATTGTCAACGGTGATGAGGTCGATTTCGAGAAACGTGTTAGTTTACAGACACAGCCTTTGTCTCAGATGTAATTGTACGCTTGCTCTCTCTAACCACGATCCCATCACCCCAAAAAATCCAAACTTTCTCGACACGAGGACGAGCACTGCTATTTTTCAATGTAATTCTCAGATTTCGAAGCTCGCTAGAAACGGGAATCTCCAAGAAGCTGAAGCTATTTTCAGACAGATGTCGCATAAAAGTATAGTCTCTTGGAATGCGATGATCTCTGCATACGCGGAGAATGGTAAGATGAGTAACGCATGGCAAGTGTTCGATGAAATGCCTGTGAGAGCTACAACTTCTTATAACGCGATGGTTACGGCTATGATTAAAAACAAGTGTGATTTGGGGAAATCCTTTGAATTGTTTTGTTGTATACCTGAGAAGAATGCTGTGTCTTACGCGGCGATGATTACTGGTTTTGTTCGGGCAGGGATGTTTGACAAGGCGGAGTCTTTGTATGCTGAGACACCTGTGAAGTTTCGTGATCCTGTTGCTTCGAATGTTTTGTTGAAAGGGTATCTGAGAGCAAGGAAGTGGAATGAGGCTGTTCGTGTTTTTCAGGGTATGGCGGTGAGAGAGGTGGTATCTTATAGCTCTATGGTTGATGGGTATTGCAAAATGGGGAGACTTGTTGATGCTAGAAGTCTTTTTGATAGAATGCCTGAGAGAAATGTGATTACTTGGACTGCTATGATTGATGGGTATTTTAAAGCTGGTCTTTTTGAAGATGGGTTTGGTCTGTTTTTAAGAATGAGACGGGAAGGGGATGTCAGTGTTAATTCTAACACTTTGGCTGTCATGTTTAAAGCTTGTCGTGATTTTGGCAGATATCGAGAAGGAAGTCAGATTCATGGGTTAGTTTCACGCATGCCTCTCGAGTTTGATCTGTTTCTAGGGAGTTCGATGATTTCAATGTACTCTAAGCTTGGTTATATGGGAGAGGCCAAAGCAGTGTTTGGCTTAATGAGAAATAAAGACACTGTTTCTTGGAATTCCTTGATCACTGGTCTTGTTCAGCGCGGAGAAATTTCTGAAGCTTATGAACATTTCGAGAAGATGCCAGATAAAGACTTGGTATCCTGGACAGGTATGATCATGGGATTTTCTAAAAAAGGAGAAATCTCTAAATGTGTAGAGTTGTTTAGAATGATGCCTGAGAAGGACGATGTGACATGGACTGCTATGATATCTGCATTTGTGAGCAATGGATATTATGAAGAGGCGCTTTGCTGGTTTCTTAAGATGCTCCAGAAAGAGGTTTCTCCAAATTCCTACACTTTCAGTAGTGTCCTCAGCGCAACTGCTAGTTTGGCGGATTTAATTGAAGGACTACAGATCCACGGTAGAGCTGTGAAGATGAACATGGCGAGTGACTTGTCAGTTCAGAATTCTTTGGTATCGATGTATTGCAAATGCGGGAACACAAGTGACGCTTACAAGATCTTCTTATGCATCAGTGAGCCTAATATTGTTTCTTATAACACAATGATCAGCGGGTTTTCCTATAACGGTTTCGGGAAGAAAGCTCTAGAGTTGTTTTCCATATTGGAAAGTACAGAAAAAGAGCCAAATGGTGTTACCTTTCTTGCTGTATTATCTGCTTGTGTTCATGTTGGATACGTAGACTTAGGATGGAAATACTTCAAATCAATGAAATTCTCGTACGGCATTGAACCCGGACCTGATCATTATGCATGCATGGTTGATCTCCTTGGCAGAAGTGGATTACTTGATGAAGCATATAACTTGATCTCTTCAATGCCTTGTGAGCCTCATTCCGGGGTTTGGGGCAGCTTGCTTGGTGCCAGCAAAACTTATTTACATGTCGATCTAGCAGAGCTTGCTGCTAAGAAACAAATCGAACTCGAGCCTGATAGTGCAACACCTTATGTCATATTGTCCCAGCTGTATTCAATTGTTGGGAAAAACGGAGACTGTGATCGGATAAGGAACATCAAGAAATCAAAAGGAATAAAGAAGGATCCTGGGTCTAGCTGGATCATCTTAAAGGGCCAAGTACATAATTTTCTTTCAGGAGATGAATCTCATCTGAATCTTGAAGAGATAGCTTTCACCCTGAAGATGATTGGAAAGGAAATGGAGTTGATTTGTGTCAGCCATTGAAGTAGTTTTCAGTGAAGCAACATGCAAGCACGTTGAGTTTTACTTCATCAAACAGAGAGCAAGAAGCTCACTGGGTCACCTTGTAAAACCGAATGTCTCTCAAGTTTGTTCTCCCACCACTAAACCAAAAGATGAACTGTGAGCTCCTGAATCCTCCTATGAATCAGTTCCTATGTTTTCGATTTAAATTTTGGCATATTCCACATATATGCATCTAATAATGGGTTTGAACTTCTCAGTAAAGTGGTGCAAGAGGTTTTGATCCATCTCTGAGCCAAGCTCTGTTATTGAGGTATGAGTTTTCTTCTTGGAGTTAATTACCAATTGTTTTTACTTCTTAATTAATAGTTATTATTTACTTCTTGGAGTTTATTATTTACGTTTTTGTTTTTTCTCTGGATAATTGTTTGTTAATTACTTAACTACATTATGTTTGTTGCCTAAACTCCTATAAATAGGGTTGTATTGGTTAAGAAAGAAAACGTGAATTTTTTAAAAGTTGAGACGATTCTTATTTTCTTATTGCAGAGAGAGAGAGAGAGAGAGATCCTGGAAGTTTATGGTATTATTGTGGTAGCCTGCGTTTTCACTGTTTTGATTGGTATAAACTTCTTATTATGTGATTGGTCGGGGAAGAAGAAGACATATAACTTGATCTATTCGATGGCTTGTGAGCCTCATTCTGGGGTCTCTGGGGCAGCTCGCTTGGTGCAAGCAAGGCTTATTTATAGCTGAGCTTGCTATTAATTAAGAAACTAACTTAAAAAACATTTACTTAGTATATTTTTATTATTTTCAAATTGGAAAAAGTATGTAACGTGAAAATTATGTGTTTGTAAGAATATCTCATGTGTAATTCTTAAATTATTTTTAAGATGGAGTTAATAATATAAGACCATTTCTTCAATTTCAAATGTCCATCATGTTCTTCACAACTCTTTACATATATACTAATTAAGAAGGTCAAACAGACTTCAAAACATTTATATAATTTACATACTACAAATTGGCAGCTAAAACGACGATTATGTCAAAAACATGCAATACAATCAAACCAAAGCCTTTTACAGGCAAATTGTTCGAATATTTCCAAGAGGTTCATTTTTTTAATACAAGTAGTCATCGTCCATATATATGTGTACTTCTAGATCTTGTTCTCTTCATAAAAAAAAAAAAACAAATCATAAATAAAATCAAGTTTCAAGAGAAAGGTCAATCGATGGGGGTGGTCATACTTACCGGGGCTGCAGCGCTTATCTTTGTTATGGTAATCTTAATCATATGGCTCATCGATTATTGCGACAAAGATAGGAGCGATGCATCGGGAAGTTAAAGCGGCCAATCTCGCAGTTGGACTGATCTTAACCGAGATATTGCTTATGTAACGGATATTGCAATAATGTTGGTCTTCATGTTGCGATGTATATAGTGTCTGATTGTTTATTTTGTTAAGAAACTTTTAACTATTGGATTTGTGATGTTATTATTTCTACTCCTCTGCATGGGATACTAATTTTTTTGGTTGTTGTAATTTAATTTATGGTTTATATATGTATAATGTATGCATCAATCTATACATGTTATTTGTATACTCCTTTAGTTTTGTGTTTAAATTGAATTTTAATAATCAAAAGACTAAAAAAAAGGTCAAGATTAAAATGATTTTTTTATCTTCATTCATTTGATTTTTTTTTTTGTGTGCACATTTTAGGTTTTGTTTTATGCGTCGATATATTTTGGTTTACAATGGGATAATATCATACTAGTTGTATAGAAAATAGATAATGATTTTTTTTCGTGCGAAAGGATAATGACTATAAATATAGTTTTACTGGTTAAGAAACAAAACGTGAACTATTAAAGTTTATTTATACGATTCTTGTTTCTTTATTGCATAAAGAGAGAGTGAGAAAGAGATCATGGAAACTTATTTTATTGTTTCCCTAGCCTGCTTTGGTGGTTTAATTATTATTGTTTTGACTGTTTTGTTGTTGTTAAGTTGTTTGGGGAAGAAGAAGACAGTCACTAATGGGCCTTCGCAGAAGCCAAAAAACCATAGAAATGTAACAACAAGCCATGATGGTGGTTGCTTCATGCTATATCCAGCGGCTGCGTCTCTCCCTACTGTCTCTGACTCCGGCCATCACGGTGGTTGTGATGGTGGGCATCATGGAGGAGGATGTGGTGGTGGCTGTGGAGGAGGAGGATGTGGTGGTGGCGGCGACTGAGGAAGTTATTTAACCATGCTTCTACTATATTATATTGATTTTTTTTTTTTTTTTTTGTACCGTGTGCGCCTTCTTTAGTTTTCTTTAGTTTGGGAAATCGACTATATAAGAGAAACATACATAGCATTTTGATTGATCTTTTTTATACATGCGAAATCGAAACTGTATTTGCATGGTGGATACCTAGGAGATTGATTAAACTACATCCTCCTCCATGATAGCTAGGAGATTGATTAAACTATATATATTTTTAAAAGCAAATTTTATCTTTCATTAAACTAGCGCGGGTATATTTTTATTGATTGTTTTTAAATAGGTATGTATAATGTCATATAATATGCAACAATACCATAATGCTTTATTTTTTATTCTTTTTAAGACAAATATTATTTAATATATTTAAGTATCATTTATGCTTATTCAGAAAGAACAAAAAAATTCACTAAGAAAAAAAAGTAAAAATCATATATGGATAAAATAATCATAAAAATATCATTTCTACATATTGATGTTGATAATAATATACTTTTAACACATGACAAAAATAATAGTTTTAGTCTCTGAATTATTATTAAGGTAACTATTTTATTTCAACACACATTATTCAGACACTATAATATAAATCAATATATATATATATATATATATATATATTTATTAATAAAATATATAAACTTCTATTTATTCAAATAAACATCACAACTATATATCAATATTCAATATGCACTTTTCATATATCAACTACAATTCAAGTAATTAAGGAGAAGACTACAATATTGTTCCATGACATAATAATACTTCAATTTCAAAGCAGTCCACTTAATTCAATTATGCTACACATAGATGGTCTAGAAGTGTGGAGAACGTCACTGCTGGATTTGAGAGGCAGGTTGCATAAAACTACAGCAACTATTTTGAAGATAAATTGTTATGCTTAAAAATTGATTTATTTAACATTGTGGATGGTCTTTTGTACTTTATAGTGCATTAATATATATATATATATATATATATATATATATACACACACATAATTCATGCTATTAATATGTGAGTTCCACACATGGCCTTTAAGACATTTGATTTTCCACGTCTCAATATTTCCGGTCCCCGTTTACGAAAAGAGAACCAGTCACTTAGAAGCTCGTTGTGGTTGTCTTTGTCTTTTTGCCAAAACCATTTTGGGAAAAACTCTTCAAGATACTCACAACGGTCTTTTTGGTGTTCAATCCATACACACAACTGTGCCCACAAATGTCTTATTGCTTCTCTTTAATTTCTGTTCTCCTAATAATCCCAACAATGTCTCCTTCAGTTCTCCTCTTTCTTGTTCTCTTACATGAACTTCAAGCTTCTTCTCCACCTCTTCCTTCTCCTTCTTCATCTCTACCACACACTTCTTCGCCATCAAAAGAATCTTCATCGCATCAATCACCCTTTCCACATAACTTTTCTGCTTGTCCTTAAATTTTTTAGACAGGGATTGTAATCGGTTTAGTATTGTTGAATTCACTATCTTTGATATCTCTTTGATCATACTCATACTTCGATACGTTATATGTGTTACTGAGATCTTCTCTTTGAGTAAGGCTTGTTTCTCTAATTTTTTTAGCTTATATTCTCTTCAACTCTCCTTCTTTCTCCGTAAACACTTGTTCTGTTACTTTCAGTTTCTGGTTAGACAACGGAGTTTAACCTTGATGTTACTCATCTTCTCCATCAAGCTCTCTATCTCCTCTCCTTTCATCTCTACTTCATTATGTAGTCTCTCTACCGTCTTTTCCAGATTTACAATCCCAGATTCCCTCGATGCAACATCTTTAATTAGCGCTCTCTTGCATTCTCTTCTCTGTCCCTCCGTACGTACGTCTTGTACTCTTCCAAAATCTCTCGGGCTTAGTTTTAGTCATCTATTAGCTTCTTGATTATTGCTTCTCGTTCTTGGAACAAACCGTTGGTTCATGCAGATAAATCTTCTCGACATCGGTGGTTGACACGACATCTAAATTTCGTGCATCGCTTCACAACGGTGCTTCCACACAACCTATAATTAAATACTATTAACGAATTAGTATGTATATTTAAACAAAAAAGTTGGCACGAACCAAAAAGAAACGATAGGTAGTTATAATCTTATTGTGAATAAAACACTAAGTATTTATAAGAACAAAGAGGCGTTCATGTTTTGGGGTTTTACATTTTTTACAATTTCCATCAACACATGAAAGAAGAAATTTATATTTTGAAAGATACGACGGGCAATTATCACAACCAATATTCGTAAAATTACCTTTATTTTTGCGTAAGAAAATATATGTTATCTTATATATATATATATATATATATATATATCTATATGGTATTTTTTATTTTGTACAATTTTTTAATAATTTCGAAAATGCTAGTTAGTTAGATGTCTATTTATAATTTACTTATATAATCTAAGAACCATATTAACATATAATCATAGGAAATTAGGCATTCTAAAATTGGGAACGTTTACAAAAATATTTATGGCTTTTCTTTTTATGATTCATATATTAAAGAAAGAGTTTAATTAAGTAAATTTTAGGCATTCTAAAATTGGGAACGTTTACAAAAATATTTATGGTTTTTCTTTTTATGATTACATATATTAAAGAAAGAGTTTAATTAAGTAAATTTTAGCCAAAATTCTAATGCTGATATGGAAGTTGACATGTCAAATCATGATTGGTTATTTTAAATCTTAGGTGGACAGCATTAGGAGATTATACTTTTATTTAGTATAATTAGCTCAACTTAACACACCTTACCAATAAAAACTTTTCATGTCTTCTGAATAATAAGTTTTGGTCTAATAGTTATCACAAAGTATAACTCAAAATTGTGAAGTCAATAACAAACCAACAAAACTCAAACTCAAAAAAAAAATTTTAATTTTTGTTGAGTTTGAGTTTTGTTGGATGAGTTTAGCCTACTTCGATCAGGAGCTGCACAGGCTGACTGGCTTGCTCGTTTTTTTAGATCTTTACTTTTTGCTAATATTTTTGTAAATTTTTATCCTCTGGTTTGGATAAGAAAAAAAATAAAGTTTTTAAAATTTTAAAATAAAATATGGTACCAAATTATCAGTGATATCCTTAAAATACGCCTATAGGCTCAATTGGCCAAAGTCCTTATCCAAATTAAATAGAAAATAAATAAATAGATACTAATAGATAATAACTACGTATAAATACGTTTGCATTAGTTTGTTAATACATAAAACGTGATTGTTTCACAGTTTATACGATTCACAGTTTTTTTTTTACTTTTATTTGGTTTGTTGCAGAGAGAGAGATCATGGAAACTTATTTGATTTTCATAATAGGTTGTAATGGTTTCTTAGTTTTACTTGTAGTAATGGTGTGTCTTTTGGAGAAGAAGAAGGAGAGTAACAAGAATGGGCCTGCACAAAAGCTCAACAACCAGAGAACCAGCGCGGTAAGTACAAGCAATGGTGATGGTAGCTACATGTTTTATCCAGCCGCTGCTGCGTCTCTTCCTACTGTCTCCGATTCTGATCATCACCGCCACCATCACGCTGGTTACCATCACGGTGGCGGTGGTTTTGGTGGACATCACGGTGGCGGTGGTTTTGGTGGACATCACGGTGGCGGTGATTTTGGTGGACATCACGGTGGCGGTGATTTTGGTGGACATCACGGTGGTGGCGGTGGAGGATGTGGCGGAGGAAGTTAGTTATGTATACATGTATTTTAAAGATTTTCTAGTTAGATGATGCTGCTATAGTTTGGATATATTTTCTGTTGGATTTAATGATATCTTTTCTTTTCTCATTTTATTTTTGTTGGACTGAATATTAATTATATATATATATATATATATATATATATATATATCTTGTGAAAAAGTAAAGATAATGCTGAAGCTGGTCCAGCCATTTTTATAATTATTTTCTCTAATTTAATTTTAAATTATTTTCACCATTTAAAACTTACAACAATATTATGATCTGATAACTTGAAAATAATTTAAGAACTTCTACTATTTATTTAGCATTAAAAATAAATATGATCTTATAACATGTTTAAGATTATTTAGAAATTATTAGTTTCAATTAAAATTAGATATCAGCTAGTATCTTTAATTGAAAGTTTATATATACTTATATTTATTTGTTCTTAAATATGTACGAAATTTCTAATGACATAGTAGTTTGAGATATATATGCCTTTTGACTTAGAAATCTCTGATAGAATATTCTGTAATTTTAATAAGAATAATAATTTAATGTAGAACTTTTACTATAATAGGTGTCAAATTGTTTCTTTTTCAAAAGACTTGGTGACTGGTGAATGATTTTTTTTTAATTAACTAATGAAATTACCAAATATTTCGACGACCGGCATTGTTGGATTATACAGGTCGAGAAAAAAAACAACAAAACAAAACAAATATGTTGATTCATGTATATGTTTGTCTCATCTCTACAACACCCGCACACGTACACACACCCAAATTATAACTTTCTTACATATTTCAGAAAAACACAAATGTATATCAGTATATAAATCTTTAAAAGAAACATTTAAAGTCTTCATCAGCAGCAGCCGCCGCTGGTGCTTTCTTTCCTGCCGTCTTTATGACTCTTGCTGTAACGATAGTAGAAGAGACATAAGATAAATACGATCAAGAATATTACCCCGATCACTATGTCCACAATCTTCAGAGGAGTCATTTTGGTTTCTGTTTTACTTGATTTCTAAATCTTGATTTTGATCTATCTTTCTCTTTATTGTGTGTAGTATTTTCTTTTATATACGTATTTGGAAGTTGTCTCGTTGACTTTGTATTTATGATTTTATAATGTTTAAGGGTATTTAGGTTTTATTTTATTGGTAAACGGGTATTTAGGTTTAATAAAAAATTATAAAATATGGCAAGCTAGTTGAGAATTGTGATTTAACCATTCTGCTTTTCTCAGTCTTTGGCTCATATTCTAAATCATTTCTGATATATTGGACTAATATTCTTAAGTAAATTATTAATTAGTAAGAGACTTTCAATTTTCAATCAATTTTTCCGGGTGTATTCTGTTTTATTTTTTTCGACAAACAGTTAAGGTTCTGAATCTTTGGCCCATAATTTTCTCCGGTTTACAAAAAAAGCCGTTGATAATACCACGTTTAAGGTGTGAATCAATATTCCCAAGTAGAATTAAACTTGGATCTTGAGTTGACATTCTTAAAACCACTAGCTAGACCACCACTCGGTTGGTAATTTTTACAAGAAAAATAATTTAAACTTTTATATATTATACACATATTAATACACAAGCACACGCATAGACGCTTTTGCGTAAGTACGTACATAGAAAGATCCGTGATACTTCAAAACAAACAAATTTAAACAAAGAACTTGTATGGATAAAAGTTATGCACATTCCAAGTTTCCAACAAAGATAATAAAATTGCATGTTGCCACGGGTAAGATTATAAAGTCAACCGCCGAAGTCGCCACCGTAACCGCTGCCGAGACAGGCGATGCTTTCCTTGCCATCCTTCTTAGCTTTGTCGTAAAGAAAGTGAATGAGCCATATAGGATGAACAAAAACAAGAGAAATGCCCCAAACACTATAAACAGAATCGCCACAGGACTCATATTTGATCAACGACTTCTTTATATTAATTAATTACTCTGTAACTGTTAGTTTTATTTGTTTCACTTCTCAGATAAAGGAACCAACAAGATGTATATATAGAGACTAGAGAGAGAGGATGATGACCCCTTATGAAATTCTCGTTAAGCATTGACTTTGTGGTAGGTTGTATTTGTATTCCAAACGAAATCGGGTATTTAATTAGTGTGCGTTACCTTTTTTGCTTTTTATTTAAACACAAATTGAGAAGCAGTTTATAGATTTTTTAAAATTTTTATTATACCGAAATTGTATTGAACCTACTCTATGTTTTTTTTTTGTTTACTGGTCTATTATTCTTTTCCAAATTATATTTACATGCATAATTATCAAATCCCACAATATAAGAAACCCATTAATCACCACAACCGCCGCCACAACCACCGCCATCTCCTCCACCACCATCATCACCGCCTCCACAACAAGAACCGTCACCGCTACCGCCAGAATCCGCGGTGGTTACATCTGCAGCTACGACAGCTGTTGTAGTATCATTTCCTGTGAAAACAACAAGTCCTCCATCTCTTGTTCCCGCTACACCCTTTTCCAAATCTCGCGGCTGAGACAAGTGCTCTTTCTTCCTATGCGAGACGACGCAGCATATGACAATCAACACGAAAATAACACATACACATAATGTAATAATTACATTAACAAAAGGCTCCATTATATCTTCAAAGTTTACATTTTCTTCTTGATTATTTTAACAAAGAAAATATTAATTAATTAGTTATTAAAACTTGCTTTTGAGGTTTCTCGCTTGCACAAACTTGGAATATGTGTCTGCTGATCATACAGAAGAATATTTATTCTATTTATGATTGTAGTTTTCTAAAATTAGTATAAAATTTAACTTTGACTTTTCCTTTTATTGTATTTCATTCTCTTTTTTTCTTTGCTAATTCCGTTATACATTTTTTTCTGTAATGAATACTTTTTATATTTTATGAGAGAAATTAAGGGATATATACTTTTCGAACTCAAAGATATAAAATGAATAAAGAGAAAATGTTGGGAAAACGAAATGCAACATATATATCCCTATTTTTGTTTGGAGTATCATGTATTCATGTTGTCTATTATTTTAGCTATTTAACAATATGGATATAGCTGGTTCAACGGTTTAGGAACCGGTATATATTAATATTACGGTCAAAGGTAACATGAGATCACCATAATAGGTTGAGTATTTCAGATTTCATTCTACAAAGTATGAGTGATACTTTTGGTCAAATACGAAAGCGCGTGAGTATTCGAAACATCAGACATGCGGGAAAGTATTCGAAACTCTATTATTTTCAATGGGTATTGTATTTTGTTTAATATATGTGTGTGTGGCCAGAGAGCTGTGCCTAGAGATACGGAGGCAGGAGGCGATATTAAAAAGAAAATACAATCGATATAAAACAAAAACTTGTAAAATAATAATTAACATCTTACATATAAAAAATGAAAATAGTAACAAAATATTAAGTCCAAAAAATAACTTGTACCCCTTTTTGGCATAAAGAGTGATGCCATTACTATTTTTATCTTAGTATGTGAATATATTAGTTATCATAAATTTTAATCTCTATGTTTATTTTAGGTTTATTAAGTTTTTAGTTTAAAAGACCATATAAACAATATTATTATCCAAGACTAAAAATGTCATGTTTCTATATAAACAATGAGCTTCTAGTTATTATAATAGATAAAAGTACATAATAAACCTTAATAATTTTTCCAAAAAATTGGCCGTAGGCGAATGTTTCATTTGGTCACATGTACGCACGGCTCTGTGTGTGGCCAATCTAACTATTTTGGATATTCAAAATTTTTATATTGGTGATACCTACTCCAAAGTTATTAACCTCACAAGTATGGTTATATACTTATATGTATGCAATCCAAAGATTTTATTATTTGTAAATCAATATATGAAAGTGAGATGTCAGATATTCAAGATTCAGGAAAAAGTTGGGGACTGACCAGCTATATATCTGATAATATATCAAGAATTCAGGAAAAAATTGATTTGAAAAATATATTTTTTCCATTTTAATTTAGTTGTCGTTTTAAGACTTAACTTTTGTTTAACAATAATTATTTTTAGATTTTTAAAGCAGATATTTGATAAAAAAAATTTTGATTTTATCTCTATATAGTTTTTAGCTCATTTGTTACTTATATCAAATAAAATAGTGTATGAATTAGCTCATTGGTCATAATTGAGATCAAACTGAATACTCTTTTTCTACACAGATATTATTTGAAACGTTGTTTTCATCTCTCAATCATATATAAAGCCATACATAACTCTAATTAAAAGAAGATATCTGGAAATTGATGTATAAAACAAGATAGGTGATGTGAGTCATGAGACTGCGAGACTTCGTTAATACATACGCTATATGTGTAGAAACATACAAAGTTGATTTGTCATACCGTATGCCATACGAATTCGATGGCAGATATTAGAAAATTATGTGATAGAAACTTATGTAGTTATGTGTATTTAACTATACTAATTAAGTATTATATATCAGTTAATATGATATTTTTGTTTCATTTGAAAAACAATGCTGACCTTATGATGAATCAAAAATAATTATTTTTTAAAAAGTTAATTTCTAGTGTGATATATTTTTAAAAAATGAATACATAATTTAGTATAGCATGATATACTTTTAATTTAAAAATTTTAGTTATGAAGCAATGATTTATATATCTGTTAGCTTTTTGTTTCTTATTAATTATAATTAATTGAATATATTCAACTAAATTATATAGCATTTTTCATCAAAATAAACAGATATTATGTATATATATACATACATTCACTTTCCAGTCTAACAATATATCTCACCTTAAAATAATTCTTACATTACATATATAAATAAAAGATTTTATTTATTTCAAACAAATAAACACATGACACACAAGAAATAACAAATATATGATCATATATTAAGCGCCTCCACCACCACCACCTCCACATCCACCGCCACCACCACAGCCTCCACCTCCGCCGTCTCCGCCACCACCACCGTCACCGCCGCCACAACAACAAAATGAGTCTACTTTTATATCTACTACTTCATCGCGCCGCTTCTTCTTAGGCTTAGTCTGCTTCAAAACAACAAGGTCTCCATCCTTCTTTCCCTTTTTATCCTTTTTCACATCTCGCGGCTTCTTCTTCTTGCGGCAGAAGCAACAACAACATAACAGTCGACACATCGTGTGATCGTATAGCAAATGCAAAATCACAGAGATAAGCTTTTTGATAACGGTCAACCAACTAATGTATTAATTGCTTTTGTTTTTGAAGGTTCTGAAATCTGATGCAATATATGTGATATGTAAAACCTTTTTATATAGCCTCAAATTGCCTTTGACTTTGAAATATATATACAAATATATGTTTGCGAGGGTTAACTAATTTTATTCTGATAAGATACATGAAACTGCACAAGAAATTTCACTTCTCCTAGCAGACAAATGAGACTTCCCCTCTTGATTCCTATTTACAGTCAAGATAAAGACTTGAGTTTCATTATTTTACGATATAGGTCCTTTTCAACATCGTAGGAATTATTATTGTTGAAGAACCCACGGAACCTATCACGCTTATGACATAGACCTAGCTAATTTTAGTAAGTTTTTAAAAGATAGAAGAAATTACAAGGGATGTTTCAATTCTACGACTACGAGTAAGATCTATACCTCGCGGCCTACGACCAGCCATCCTATTTTATTTCACTTAGATGTATTTTCTTTAATTAGCGTCGAAAGTCTTGAAATAGTGGCGTGAAAGTTATTTCTATTTTTTTAAAAAGTCGACAAAATAGTATTAGACAAAACTGTGTTTAGATGTAAAAACGTCGTATTTGCTTATGATCAGATCGTCACATATTTTCACAAGTCAGGCCCGACGACGAAGGGATGTCTTATATAGATTGGGTAAGGAAAGGGAGATAAATGTTACGCATAAACACCAAAGATGACCACAAAAAGAAGTGTGGTAGGGCTAAACACTATAGTAATATCCAAAGACTCGTATACATGATTTTACAGTATCTAAATAAATCACAAGACATGTTATGGAGCTGTACGTGAGACACTTATCAAAAAAAAAACAAAAAATGTTATATGCTAAAAATCGATGTTAATAACAAACTGGTTACAAAAACGAGAAATCTACAATAATAATTGAAGATCTAATTAATAATTTCATCTCTGTTCCCCAAATGTGTTAAGTTCTTCTTCATATATATCTCTACAAAATAATTTCCGTAGATCAGAAAATTACAGGAACAATAACAAAGCAGATATTAAAATTAACAACGAAAGTGAATTATTAATTAGATAACTTGTGATACAAGTCAAAAATCTACTATACACATAAATTTGATCTAGTAGACATTAAATTTCCATCCTCATAAGATATCACACATTAAAATCTACATACATAAATACATTGCACGCCACAAAAAGCCATTCATAACTATATATAAATTCGTCTTCAATTAATCTCCACCACCTCCACAACCGCCGCCACAACCTCCACAGCCTCCATCTTCGCCGCCACAACAACCTCCTCCTCCATTACTGCGGCGGGAACGCCTCCTACTCGTTTTTTTCTTCCTGCGGCTGAGGAAACAGCATAAGAATCGAATCATCGCAATCACGAGTTATAAATAAAGTAAAAAAAAAATATCACTTTTGTAGTTCTTTGTTTTCTGATTTCCGAATATATATATATATATACATAACATTTATGCAAAAGTGATCTATTATATAGTATAGTATAGTCCCAAATTGCCGTTCAAGTTGAAAACGCATATATTTGTTTATAATACAAGCTTAAGACATTTGAACCCAAAAATAAATAAAAAATAAATACAAGCTTATATATGACATAGCCTGCCTAGCGCTAGTGCCGAGTTGTTTCTTGAAAGATACTGCGAATTTTCCTCTTGTTTATAATTGTAAATATATACGGTCAATAGAGAGATCTTCGTTTATATAATAGGATAGGTTGAATTGTTGAAAGTCCATGGAGAAACAACACATTACAGTTAATATATGAGTTTAATATTCGTGTCCAATTATACGTGCTGTACAAGTACAACAAGCAAAGGTCAATCTAATTCTATATCGAAATCTTCCGAAAACACGAAACATTCTTGTATATTATTCTATATCCATAACGTCTACGAAAAAAAACTTGAATTCACGCTGACAAAAACAACACTGATTATTTTAACTATAATATTCTAGTATGATATTCTCTTATATGTTAATAATGGCTTATATTTGCATGTACACAGAATAAATATATTCGACAAATTATATATGAGTCGAGATGTAGCTCGCTCAAAGACGATCAGGAACTTAATTTTCCACACCTCAAGATAGAATCGGATTGTAGTGTGTTTTGGTTCAGGCCATCAGGCATCAACACACACTAGATATACCATTCCAAATATTCATGGCTTTCTCTCTGATAGTTTCTCTTATTCTTTATCCTTTTTCCAGTTTTAGTTATCTTATTTCCAGAGCAGCAAAAATGTAGTATGCTTCCAGCTTTGTCTGATTTTTGCTAATAGAAGTATTTGGTTGAACAAAATATATATATATGAGCAATCGTTTCACCACCCTATATGATCCATTATATATATATATATATACATACGAGTTTCAAGATCACAAGGTGTGCAAAGTAAAGAAATTACACTATACGCTCAAGACAAGAAAATTATTAAATCATATTAACAGCCACCGCCTCCACACCCACCGCCGCAACCGCCGAAACTGCCGGCGTCATTGCCAAAGCGTTTGCGACGACGTGAGCTCTTCATGTTGGTCTTACTCGACCTTGAAACAACAAGTCCTCCATCTTTGACCGTTGTAAACTTTTCAATTTTAACTACTCCCGGTGGCGGCTGTCTCTTGGTCGTTTCGATCCTTTGGGGTGGTAGAGGCGAAGGTGGAATTTTATTTTCCGTTTCAGCCACCTGCGGCGGAGACGACCGCGTTATCTTGGTACAGCTGATGAAACAACACAAGATACGAAACATCACCATCGTAATAGCAAAAATGAATTTGATGCATGTGAAACTATAGTGATTCGTATATATGATAAAGCGACCTTTTATATATATTGATGTAGATATTTATGTATGTAGATAAAGTTGCCGACATGAGCCATGGCTTATTATAATATATAATTAGAGATATACAAAAAATTGCGAAAGTATTTCAATTTGTTTTTACATAAATGTAATTATAATGTGGTAATCTTTCTGTTTCTTTACCAACAATTTGTAGGAAGATAAATAAATGAATGAAAACGATTTAAGTGCAATGATTTTTTTGGTAAATGTTTTACTACTGAGTTACAAGCTATATGACTTTTGGTAATACAATTTCTTAATTTTTCGAGAAAGTGCAAGCTACTGAGTTTCCTACTTGGTTGAACCGGGTAATCGTTGTGATCCACAAATGAAGAGATAAAACCGGTTATTAGGCGGAACAAAGGAAAGTAGGATACTCAAAATGGTTTTGCCATCTGACTAATTGAGAGACTTGGGATTAGTCAATGTGATTGTGATTAAAGTGTATATATATATAGTTATTTTAATCATCTATCTTCTCTTTGACATGGTACTTTTAGCCAACATAAAAATATCAAGCTAGCCATATGATATTAAGAAAGAATTAAGACTATTCGGCCTTTCTTAGTACGGAAGAAAAGTTGTGGTGGACAACCCAATTGTTGCAGAAATTGTATAAAACAGACCATGCTATAATATCTCATTAATGAATTTAATAATTTGTTATATATGGAGAGGTATTTTATGAAAGGGAATTAATAATATAAAAACCATGAATATATTCTCAAGTTTTATTCTTCTGGATATAGATAGATTAATATAGCTCTATTCTTTAGGTAATAATGTTATACTGTATAATTTATCGGAAAGAATGAAAGAGTTATGTAATAACGGAAAATACTGAAGATAGCAAGTGGAAATATTGAATATTGTAAAAAGTTGTTGTATCACGAAATCTAGATTATTTATATACTAGTCTATGTAAATAAATTTCTTTTGTCAACGTCTGAAGTATAAATTTATATGTATATGTGAATTCCTAGATATTATATCACACAGAAAGTCCATGGATCCACTAGAGAATATGAAAATAAATTCGTGAATTTAAGATAATCCAATAGAGAGACTCATACAAATCTGTATATTTCTGAGCAAAACGAAATGTAAAGATGTGATAATTACATTATAACTATAGAAATCTAATTTTCGACGTCCGCCACAACGTCGTCAACCCACAGCATCGATATATCACCACAATTGTACACCTTTGAGTATATATATATCAGTTGGAAATATTGTGACAATGGATATATGTGATGAGTTTTTGGATGATACATACATCGAATGAATCAAAGTTATTTTCACCCTCAGTTACAGAAAAAGCCTTTGGAGTGAAATACAATGAATTCGATGTATGTATCAAAGAAATAAGGTAGAGTTAGAATTTACCCGGAAAACATACAAATACAAATTACCTTTCCTAAAGGTCCAAGAAGTCGACCACTGGTGAACATCTGGCCGCGAAGTAGACGAGATGCATGCATGTCGAGATTGATTTATTATGCGTTTATCAAATTAAATTTGAACTTATCTTAGACTTTTAACTCATTACCAATAATTGGTCCGAACCCCATATATATGATTTAATAAGGTATAATGAACGATATTTATTTTCAAGAGAAATAGTTATGTAACAATTGGAATAGTTGGTTATTATTACCTGTTCCGTTTCACACAAATTAATGTTTTTTAGGTTTTTTTCGTGAAATGTATTAATATCATAGAGTATATGGTAAACGAATGTAGGGTTTTCATCAATTAATGTAAATGTAATGTTTTAGGTAATTTTTTTTTTTTGACAGGAGTTTTCGAATTATGAAACTGGCTATGGAGTTAAACTTTTTTTAGAGCAACTTTGAGAGTTGAGACCAAGAATCCACGCGTTATATGAGAAGAAACATCCCGAGCACTGAGGGATCCCACAAATAGATCATGAAGATATCGATAGTGGAACTTTATGCAAAGCAAAACTTTATGTGATGATGAGTCGAACATACATCTTATATATTAAAAAATAACTTTACGCAAACCAGAAGTTTCACATTTACACAATCTTTTTATCATCTATAGATGATCCCTCTTATGTTCATGTTTATTTATATCTTATATAATAAGCGAAGGTTTTTTCTAACTTTGCCTAACAATCTGACATTTGGCACTTTACTTTTGTGACACATGTTTCAAATTTAACATTCTATTTTTTAATTTGACTTTATTTTATTTGTATCTTATATGGTGTGTATATTTTGTTAAAATAAAGACAATTGTTGTATAGTTTGCTTTTTGAATTTCAATATTGTTACAAAAATATATTCTTTCTTTTTTTTTTTAGTTTTAGCATCTAATATATTCATAATGAAATCACACACAACAGAACCTAAAAAAAAAATATTGATCAACCCAACTAAAAAATATAAACAAATTGAAACCAAATAAAAATAGAAAATGGTTTCATACCTTTAAAGTAAAAACTGAAACCAAATTAATTTATGATAGACTAATTTAAGAATATAGAAGATTTTCAAATATATATATATAAATCATATCGTATTCAATAATCATATATAATGTATTAAAGACACAACTCAAATTTGTATTTAATAGTATGCTATAAGTTACAGTTTGACTGTCTTCAAAACATATGTACTTAAAAAATGGTATCATAACATAATTGTTTTATCTCCCCCAAGAATAATAGAAAACAATACTTTCACAATTAATTTATTGTTAACTATACTATTTATTTTAAAATGATTAGAAATAGAGACAATTTATAGAAGAAAAAATATGTATACTAAATTTGACACACTTTTATTTTCATGAATTATTATACAAAATTAGTTAGACTTAGAGTATATATAAGATATATGTTTTGTGATATCGTTTTAATTAATTATTTTAAAATTGACTTATCATATTATAAAATTATTTGTTGTCAACTATTATATTATAAAATTATTTGTTGTTAACTATTACTTTTAGATATGAAAACAAAATTAATATATAGGACAACCTAATTTATCTATCAAAGTAAGGTATTATACTTTTTCCCTTATAATACTTATCAGTTTTTTTTCCAGAAAAAAACCAAACTATAAATAAATTAATTTATCATAATTATTTAATGAACATACAAAAATTAATTAACTTTGCTGTAACTAATTTTCCTATTACTATAAAATGGTTTCATACATTTCAAAGTAAACACTGAAACCAAATTAATTTATGATAAACTAATTTAATATAAAAGATTTTCTAATATATAAAAAACTCACACTACATTCAATAATCATATATACATTTTATTAAAGACACAACTCAAATTTGTATTTAATAGAAATTTATAAGTAAC